>NC_056741.1:59898525-59983525 GCF_019279795.1 Protopterus annectens | reverse complement strand
AAGATCTTATATGCAGTTTTGAAAAAAAAAGATACATTGTTTAATATTATTGCTGCTACATACAGATATAGAGTTCCTTTGCTTTCAAACTGCTTTGCCCATGCACTGTTTGTTCAGATTTATTTTCCATTTTCCTCAATATGTGTTTTATTTTTGCATTTACTAACTGTATAATGGCAATTTCACTCATGAGTTTATATTGGAATTGGTACAATGAAGCTTTGTGCAGCAGTCATGGGTTCGATTCCCTCAGTCTCTATTTCCCTAATGCCTCATACTAGGCAAATTTGTTATTTTACTATTTAGTTTAACAATTCTCTTCCACAGTGTTCAGAAAAGTTAGGCACTGATTAAACTCACTCACACAGTGAATGGGGTAACTTGAGGAAGAAATGATCACCCGAAACCACAAAGAAATGATCACTCGAAACCACATAATTTTACCCCTGAAACTGTTGCATACCATCTTCTAATTTTGGATATTTATTTATTTATTTATTTAATTGACATTTGTTGACCAGGTTAGTACGACTGGGCCAGTAGCCTCTTTTCAGCGGAGACACGAGGAGAAAAGCCCCTTAACAGTAACAGTAATTAAACATTGTATGTAGGATTATACATAGGCTAAGATACGTGCATATTGCAAATATACAATCAGAAAATAGAAATGAATAGTCACTGTACAGAGGTTTGTACATAGCAAGGAGAAGTACACTTGACAATGTAGCCTAAGAAAAAATTAAATTTGCAATGTGTATAATAGTGAGTAGAGCCAAAATGCTAGTAGAACTACAATATACATAATTAGGAAAAATACCATTAGTGGTATGTGTAGTTGTAAGATGTGCAGCAGATGAGAAACAAGTTTGTAAGTTCAGTATCATAGGGGCCAAAGTTGCATCCAGTGAGACTAGGACAAATATACAAGATGTTAGTACCATAATATTGGTAGAGTAGAGGTAGATATTATATAGGATCATTACAGGAGAAAGTCCAAGTTGAATAGAGGGTATCTTTAAGTATAGGTTTGAAGGAGATTTGGTTAGAGAGTTGTCTAATACTGAGAGGGAGCTTATTCCAAGCGTTGGTCACAAAGTAGCGTTACAGAAGTTTACTAGTGTTTTTATGGGGTTTATACACTTGTAGAATGTGTTGTTGGGAACTGCGGAAAGTGCAGTTGGGAGCATTAGGCTAGATAAGGTTGGATAGAGAAGGGCAGGTGGTGGGATCATCAATTATGGAATGGGCCATGAGAAATTGGGGCAATAGGATTTGATGATGGAGTTCCAGCCATTGCAGACTTTTCAAGGCTAGGCAGTGGTGAGAGTGGTAGGGTTTGTTTGTGGTGAATCTTGCAATTTTGTTATAGGTAATTTTCAGTTTAGATAGAAGGTTAGCTTGGATGCAGGTGAGGAATGGGGCAGCATAGAGTAGGGTTGAAAGTAGAAAAGCCTGTGCAAGAGACAATCTGGAAGCACTAGAAAAACTGGTAAGGAATTTATTATGCCTGTATAACATGTCTAGTTTTTGATGTGTTTTTTTTAACACATTGCTGTATATGGAGGTCGAATTTTAGCTGGTCATCGACAATAACTCCTAATAGTTCTGCGTGAGATTCTACAGAGATGTTTGTCTTATTTAGGGAGGAGACAATAAAGGTAACTTTAAGATGTTGGAGAGATTCTGGGAGAAATAGTAGAAGTTTGGATTTCTTTGGGTTAAGTAGTAGTTGGTTGGAGTTCAGCTATTTTTCGACAGAGTGCAGGGATTCTTGGGTGAGGATGTGCAGATGAGTAACATTGTCAGAGGTGGAGATGATGGTAGAATCATCAGCATATTGTATTCTAGAGGACAATGGGCAGGAAAAGTATAGGCCATCAATGAAGATATTGAATAATAGGGGTCTGATGGTGGAGCCTTGAAGTACCCCAGTTTGGACAGGTAGGAAAGGAGAGAGGTTGTATTGCTATTTAACAGCCTTGAGTCTATTAGAGAGATAACTACAGAACCAAGACAGAACAGAGTCTGAGAGACTGAGTGTGATAAGTTTGGATAGAAGCAGATGGTGAGAGTCAGTGTTGAAGGCTTTGAAGAGGTCGGGAAACAGGCAGGAGATTAGTTTGCTGTTATCACGGGAGATTGCAATAGAATTTGTGAAAGATATAAGAGCAGTGGAAGTACTGTGCTTTGGACGGAAGTCATGTTATGTGGGAGTAAGAAGGTTTTCTTGCAAGAGGTAGTACAGAGGCTGTTTATGAATACATTTTTCTAGAACTTTTGAGAAAGTAGACAGAATGGCAATAGGTATGAAATTAGTGGGAGTCAGTCGAGGTGCTGCGTTTGTTTAAGGGTATGACATAGGATTTCTTCCAGATATTAGGAACAGTGTTTTCCTTAATTGACCTGTTGATTATGATGGAGATGGGATAGGCAATGGCACTGGCTGCAAGCTTTAGGAAATGAGGAAGTAGATTATCAGCAGATGGAGAGCATATCTTCAGTTTGCAGAGAAGTGACTTGATATAAGATGTAGGTATGGGTTTAAGAGAGAAAGAGGTTGTGTGGGTGACTGGGGGGGAGTGGATTGGTAGTGGTGTTATTTTTGGTTAAGATGCGAATGGAATCAATGAAGAAGTTATTAAGTATGGAGGCTGTATCAGTGGGAGAGCAATTAGGGTAAGGATTTGGGGTTGAAGGGCTCCCAGGATGGAGTAGCTTATTTACTGATTGCCAGAATTTTTGAAGATTGGAATGGGGATTGTTTAGAGGCTTTTGAAAAAAAAATGTTTTTTATGTTGAGTGACTTTATTTTTGGTTAAGTTATGGAGTTCTCTGTATTGTTGCAGGTCAGTATCGTTTTTACTCTTTTTCCATTTTTTTCCATGCACTTATCTCTTTTATTCATCCCAAAATTATATGAGAATAACAAACATTTCATGCCTCATCACCAGCATCTGCTCTGGTATCCTGCAGTGTATTTCACTTCTTGTTTCTTCAGTGGCTTGACCCCGTGGGATGTATTTTACTCCTTGTTTCTTCAGTGGCTTGACCCCGTGGCAAGATGCTGATGACAAGGCATGAAATGTTTGTTGTTCTCATATCATTTCTGGATGCTTAATGAAAATGATTATATTACTATGGTTGGATTTCATTTGCTTAGACCCATTGGTTTTAAAAGAAGGAACTAAGCCTCAGGTCTTTTGGAAAGGAAAACATTAAACTCTTTATTTGTACATTGAATTAATAGATGTCCCATGGATATCAACTGAAGTGCCACATGTGGGGAGAGGAGGTGTGCATGACTGTCCTAGAGTAACATAAGCACCCAATCTGCCCTTTTTCATGATTTATCCCCTGCTGTTTTCATGCTATTACCTCTTAAATAGCATTACACAACATTTTTCCTACCATGCATGATTCCCCCCAAAGATTTGTGCTATTTTATTTATTATTACATATAAACAAATAATCAAACTGCAATTGGCTGAAAAATAATTAGCAAACTTCAACCCATCAGATCTCTGAAACTGGATTTACCATGGTCCTATAGGGGGTGACATATCCCATCCCCTCCCAGAAGTACTTAACCATGTGCCCAGAAGGGTGAGAAGTTCAACATTATATGTTCAGTCAATCGGGTTCCATCAATAGGGCTCAATAATTTGTGCTTCAATCAATCAAGTTTCAACTATGCCGATATAAATTGCCATCAGTTTTAAACCCATACCTTTACCTTTACTTAATTCTTTGCATTCCTTGTTTTTGCTGACTAGGTCATAACTATAGCCCCATCCCATCTTGTCAGACCAATACTTAAAAATATGTCACTTGAGTTCACCTTTTTGGACAATTCCAATTCCATTGAATTTGAAGGCTTGTATAAACTGGTATGCTAATTTAAATAAGTGTCAACCTTTGAATTACTCATGGAATACTCCTGTCTAAGGGGGTGTCTTGCAGTATTACTTGTTCATATAACATGTTAGGAGCCCTGCCATTAATGTAATTTTGCAAAAAAAAAAAAAGACTGTGCATCTGTATATTCTTTTTATCTGTCAATTCGACTGACTTGGGCTGCTAAAGCTGTGAGCCATCTATAGTGAGTACCTCACAAATATTAAACTGTCATCACATGTTAACAACAGTAACGTTAATGCTATTTACTGAAACTATTGCCTGCCTAACAGTCTTTGGTTGGAAATAACTTCTCTTTAAATTTTGGGCCTGGGTAATAAATACCTCCCTGTGTTGACTGGGATGCCAAGAGGAAGAAGTTTGCTGATAACTATTTAGTTATATGCCTTACTCTACTGTAACCCATCTTATACCATTACCTGCATTAGTTTATGGACTCTAAATGTCATTATTGCTTTGTTTCCTTGCAGAGTGCTGTAGCGGCTCCTCTCCCATATTTTCACTTTACAAAATGGCAAATATGCAGCATACTGAATAAATGCATTGTGGATCCATTTCTTAAGCAGCCATGGAAACCTATTTTTGACAGAGAATTCAATATTCAATATTCCTTGGTTACATACATTCTCTGCTGGCTTTCTGATGTTTTTTCTGTTTTTCATCATGGTTTTCACATAGTTAGGACTCATTGATGTTAAAGGATATGAGTCTTAGGTTTTTTGAAAACAAAATTAACATTTTTTTTTTTAATTTGAGCTTAAAGGAGTTGCATTCACATAGGGATAGGGACCTAAATACTACCCACCTCCTTTCCCAACCCTTCTTACATCTCAACAAATTGAAAGTCCATATTTAGGTACTCTTTAATCACCAACAAAACTTCTTTGCACAGGTAGTATTGCATCCATGTGTCTTATCATGGAGTCACCTATGTCAACGATATTGACTTAACATCATGCCCACAATGTTGTGATTTTTTTTCTATTTTATGTAACCTTTCCCTTTTCTCACAAATATCCTCCTCATCCAGCACAGTAAAACAATTTTGGTGAGAATTTGAAGAATATGCTGTTTCATCTATTGTTTTCACAAAAGAATTTCCCCTTATTTCACCACTTTTGAACCCGTGCAGTGATTATACTCATGGCACAATCTTCATGGTGACACCTTTAAAGCAAACTATCATTCCTCTTCCTTTTCAGTTTCCTTTCCCTCATTCCTTCACAACTCCCGATCTGCCAAACACACAGATTATGAAAGCAGCATATGTTTGAATTTTCAGTGATATCTGCACCCTAAATACCCTCTCCTACTGACCTTTACTTCTCATCACATCTCCCTTCTTTTCCTAATGACTCCCCCATCCTTCTTCAATCTACTCTAATGACTCTTCCTGTTCCCTAATTATTCATGTCACAATCCTTCACTTTGCAGTGACTTCTCACATTTGTCACAATCCCTTTTCTTCTTATTTGTTCTCCTTTCTCCTCAATGAATTGCATGTACTCCTTGACAAAATTAATTCTCTGCACCAAGGCCAGTCGTATCTGTCTACATTCCATGTTCATTCTGCCCCCTGGTAAGCAGTCGTCACACTTTACCATATCAGCTTTCCCCTTTCCCAAAGCATTCACCTATACATATCTGATAAGTTGTTTCTCCTTCAAAAGGCATACCATTTCCCTTGTCCTCTTCTGTCCCCCGGCTTCCTATCTTTTCAAGTCACCCCCACCCTTCATTTTCTATAATAGAAATAATAATGCGCCTCGCTTTATATCATTTATAATTAAGCTCATATTACCAATGGAGTAGACTGCCTGGATCATTTCTCACCCCTCCCTTTTTTTCTGGGTCAGGGTGTCACATCAACAGTGACCATCAGCTCTTTTTCTGGCTCACACTGACACATCTCAACAGAAAAAGTCAGCTAAAATCAAGTATTATTGAAATATGTGCTAATGAAAGTATTATTATAATCAGTACTGCTGACTAAGGCATTTTAAATTAAAAATAAAGTATATAAATTCCACTGGTAAGTAATATAAATAAATTATGATTGTGCATGCACAATTGAATTGCCTGAGATGCTGCAAAAGAATCTGAGGTGTGAGCACCCCAACCCAGGTAATGAGTGATCAAGTGATACCAGGTGTGACACTAGCTCAATCCTCAACACTAGCACCAGCCTCAATCTATAAGTGGGCATAAGTATGGGACGGATGATAAGTATACACACAGAGGGCACAGTCAAGCCCAGTTTAGTTTCTCAGTTTCTCCAGTTTCTCAGTTCCACAATAAGGCTCCAGCTGGACACCAGCTCCCACTGGCTGAGTGGGCTGCCAAGACCCTGCTAGAGACCTCTCTCACCCCCTCTGTCCAACCAGTGCTTTGTATCCCCTCTCTGTAGCTGACACCTTTTGAGATTTTGCTAGTAGCTGACACACACACACACACACACACACACACACACACACACACACACACACACACACACACACACACACACACACACACACACAAAACAATCACACTCCTAGGAAAGGATGGCACAGACTTACTAGCTATGCCCCCTTCTGCCCAGGCTATAAGGTAGTTTTTACTGCCACCAGCCATTCCTTATCAGTTACTTTAAGTCCCTTAACAAAGGGTGTCCAGTCTTATTGTGTAATGTTAGTATCAATCCAAATGGTTTGACCAAGAGCAAGGCTATTAGTAGTGGCCCACAGTGTCACCAAATAAATATGCAAGTACTCTCAGAACTTAAATATGTCTCACAAATATCAGCCACAATGATAGGTTTAAATATATGTAATAATAAATAATAAAAGAACAAGAATATAGTCCACATATAATCACAGTTACATCAGAGTTCAAAATCACAGGAAATATTTAAAACAACATTGCAGGACAGTCTCAAATAAATAAAGAAAACATCTAAGCTATACTTCACTATATTCCCGACTGTATCTAACACAAATTACTGTACTCTAGTTAACTTACTTACAGAGCAAGCAGGCAGATGTGTTGAGTGGATGTTCTTGTCAGGTCTAAGACAAAATGCAAAATGCTATATCCTTCTAAGAGACTTCCCCAATTAATATCCCAAATATTACTGCTGGGATGCTTGCAGAATGACATCACTTCTTGTCATCTGACTCTCCCCAGTGAAACCCCCCACTGACGTAGCTGTTAGGATTTAGCATCTACCTGTGAAAATACATAAACAAGGACTTATCTTAGATTTAAGGCTGATCCTGGAAGTCATAAAACAATAAACACTTCTAAGACAATACAAAAAACTTCTAGTTCTAGACATTGTCTCTGTTACTTCACTGAAACTGAGAGATAACATGTTTTGTTTATAGCCCAGCCATAAAGTAACTTAATTTCAACTATTGATCCAAACCACTGGACAAAATCAAGGACAAACAATCTCCACTCTTTATTGGCACAAAGGAAAAACCTTTTTTAACGCTCCACAAACAAAAAATGCATTTTCATCTGAGCACCTCCCAGACTTTATCAGAAGATACAAAACTAATGAAATGAGCATCATTTAAATAGGCATCAACCCTCTGGGTAACAAGATCCCAATCAGCACCTCAAAGAGACATACCGACAATATAAATTAATTTAATTTAAAAATAATTGAAATAAAATAATAAACATAGAGCATAAAAAACGTAAACTGACATAAAATGCTCATAATTTAGCTGTTCTAAGTTTTAACAGGGGGAGAAGGGAAATATGGTCACTGAGAAACAGTTGACCCACAGCATAAACCACTGGTTGCCACAATCAGCTGCAAGTTGTGTTCAGAGAAGGCACTAAGGTTCAGAGAGACCAGGCTGAAGACCTGGAAGTTGACTGGAAAGAAATCAAAAGAGTTCAAGAAATTACTCAGGGATCTAGCACCTCAAGAAAAAGTGGAAGGGTGGAGTTGAAGAGGAATGGCTTCAAAAATAGCATGTGTGAGGAGTACAGAACAGATATGCAGCCAAGCCAGGTACAGAAATAAGTTTCGCGTCTTTCAGCTTTTCCTGGTTAGGGGTCGCCACAGCAGAACTCCGGTCCGCTAATGATTGGTAGTTGATTTTTACGTGCCGAGTTACCAGCCCTGATGCACAACCTTCAACAAAGGTACGCCCATTCACGCATGTCTCCACGTAGAAGACGTTCTAGCTGAGAATCAAACTGGACAGCATCTTACTGTGAGGTGACAACACTACCGCAGCACCACCACCATGGGTACAGAAATAAGGTACACAAGGAAAAATGGTGGTGGAATGCAGAAGTCCAGGAAGTCATCTAAAGAAAAAAGTAGTGTAAGAAAAAGTGGGAGATAGAAAAGACAGACTAGGCTAAGGAGGAATACTGGTTGGCTACCAAAGAGGTTGAGAGAACAAGTTACAATAGGAAATAACAAGGCATCAGAGGCACTCTACTAACCTCTGAAAAGTGACTGAGCAGATGCCACAAAGAAACTCTATCATGTTGCAAGGCTAAAACTGAAAGATAAAGGAGATGGTCATCAGACACTCTTCCAAAAGGATGACAGCAACAATCTGCTCACCAGTCCACAGGACATCAAAGGTATATGAAAGAAGTACTTCCAGCAGCTTCTGAATGAAGAAAACTCAACAGAAGCTGTACTGTCCCCAACACAGCATATAATGAAAGAAGAGTAGCCCACCCAAGAAAAAGTAAGCACAGCATTAAGGAAAATGAAGTCAGGAAAAGCAGCAGGCTCAGATGAGGTCACAGCAGGCTCAGATGAGGTCACAACAAATGTGATTGTGATGTTGGATGAGAAATGGCTCCTGAAGGTACTTATAGCAGTATGGAGAGAAAGGTGCATCCCATATGACTACAGAATAAGTATACTCTTGCCAGTGTTCAAGAACAAAGGGGACATCCACAACTGTGGGCAGTACAGATGCATCAAACTCCTGTTACATTGCATGAACATTCTGGAGGTAATTTGTAATTAATACACAGAGTAGTAGAAAGTAAGCTGGGAGATGAGCAGTTTTGATTCAGATCAGGATGCATCACAACTGACCCAATGTTTGCAGTGTGACAGATAGCTGAGAAGAAGTTAGATATGAAAAGTCCAACTAGGAACTCCTAGGCTTGAAGAAAGCAAATGACAAGATCCCAAGAAAGCTGATTTGGGCAGTCCTGGCATAGTTCGTAGCACCAGAAATGTTGGTAGAATTAGTGCAGACTATGTACAAAGATCTAAAGATACAAGTATGAACAGTGTTCAGAACTCACAGAGGAGTTCCCAGTGTGAATGGGTGTGCATCAGGGTTCAGCTCCGAATAGATTGCTGTTCTCCCTGGTGATGGACTACATTAGCATACAGCTTGGAAGACATAGATCAACAAGGAGTATACAGATGATATGGAATTACAGGCAGATTATGAGCAAGAACTTCAGCAAAGGATAGCGGAATGGAATGGAAAACAGAAGGTACATGGGATGAAACGGAGTACAGATAAGACAGCTGTAATAGCAGCAAATGGGGGAAATCAGAAGAAGATGCGAAATGGGATAGAGAGTAAAGCAGTGGAACAGGTTAACAGCTTCAAGTATATGGAAGGGGTGGTTGAGGAGAAGGGAAATCTGAATGAAGAGGGCAAAGCTATAATCAGAGGGGACTGCAGTCAACTGGCATGGAGTCTCAGGTGCAGTCTATGACAGAAGAATGGCAAAGAAGCTGAAAGGTAAGGTGTACAAAACAGTAGTGCAACCAGTACTAGTGTGTAGTATAGAAACCTGGACAATAAAGGTACAGATGTTGAGAAAGCCAGAGGGGATGGAGATGAGGTGCCTCAGATGGGTGGTAGGGTCCACACTGTGGGACAGATGAAGAAATGAGGGCATAAGAGCAGAAGCCAAAGTAGCTCCAATTGTAGATAAGATTATGCTGATTGAGGCACGTGTGCAAAAAAGCAGAAGACAAATCTAGTTAGGACAATATGGGATAGACAGGATGCTGGAAAAAACAGGCATCCATCAAAGAGATGAACTGATTGTGTGACATAAGACCTGGGATACTCAGGCATAATTGCCAAAGAAGGTAAGAGACTGGCATTGAATAGAGAGAGGTGGTGACAGTTCCATGCAGAAAATGTGAAAAAGTGGATTGACAAGGATAATCTGGCTTAAATGAAATTTGGAAGACCAGCAGCTCCATTTTCCAAACTAGAACAGTGAGCAAAGATGGCTTTTTCTCCTGCTTTTCAGAAACCATCCTTGTTCTTTGACTGCTTTTCATTCTGCCATCAGCAACTATCCTCTTATAACTGCCTACAGAACATATTCTCCATGCCACAGCTAAATGTACATTCATGTTACTGGGCTTCACACTTCTTGTTTCTCCATCTGACATTCTACCATCAGCAACTATCCTCTTATAACTGCCTACAGAACATATTCTCCATGCCACAGCTAAATGTACATTCATGTTACTGTGCTTCACAGTTCTTGTTTCCCCATCTGACATTAAAAATCTGTATCATGCCCACTGGTGGCTCCAGGTTTTTTCTTGCTGGGGCACAATAGGGGCCACACTAGTTAGCTGGTAGGGAGCACAGGATATGTGGGCAAAAAACACTAAAATACCATACCAATAAAGTATAGAATACATGATACATGGCAACAACTCATAGATAAATACTAGGCAAACTGTCCTGAAGGGCCATTTTAACTTTAGCTAATAACTTGCAGGCAGAATCAAACTCTGTCCCTTGTGTCTACTGGGTGAAGACTTTAACCATTATGCCAAACACATTCCCTCACCCATAATTCACTATTAAAAATGAAAGACCATTTCCCTATAAAACAGCAGAGAATGCCATGATCTTACACATCCTGTCAATGTTCAGAACACAGAAAAAATACTAATTTATCACGAACAAGCATCATGGTTTGGATGAAGTGTTGCAATGCTACAGTGTGACAAGTCAAGGGTGTAGCTACCAGTACAACAGAGGCAGCAAAATGTCATGTGCAAAGATATTTCTATCTCAATACAAAATAAATAAGCACATACATGCATACATATATAAACGGATAAATAAACAAACAAATACATAAATAAATATCATTAACCCAAATTCAAGAACAGAAAGTCAGTTTTATTTTGTTCTGTGCTACATAGTAAGGAAATTATTTTAAAACAAATGCAACACAACATTCAAGATAAAGCACACATCTCACCACTGCAGACACTGGTGAACAGCAACCTAGTTTAAATGTCCGTTAAAACTTCCTTGAAGCAGAAGTAAGACTGGTCAGTTAACAGCTCCTGATTACAATGATAGTTTTGACACCTCAGGGAGTGGTCACTTAACAGCTCCTGATTACAATGATAGTTTTGACACCTCAGGGAGTGGTCACTTAACAGCTCCTGATTACAATGATAGTTTTGACACCTCAGGGAACGGTCAGTTAACAGCTCCTGATTACAGTGATAGTTTTGACACCTCAGGGAGTGGTCAGTTAACAGCTCCTGATTACAATGATAGTTTTGACACCTCAGGGAGTGGTCAGTTAACAGCTCCTGATTACAGTGATAGTTTTGACACCTCAGGGAGTGGTCACTCAACAACTCCTGATTACAATAATAGTTTTGACACCTCAAGGAGTGGTCAGTTAACAGCTTCTAAATACAATGATAGTTTTGACACCTCAGGGAGTGGTCAACTAACAGCTCATAATTGCAATGATAGTTTTGACACCTCAGGGATTGGTCAATTAACAGCTCCTGATTACAATGATAGTTCTGACACCTCAGGGAGTGGTCAGTTAGCTCCTGATTACAGTGATAGTTTTGACACCACAGGGAGTGGTCAGTTAACAGCTCCTGGTTACAATGATAGTTTTGACACCTCAGGGAGTGGTCAGTTAACAGCTCCTGATTACAATGATAGTTTTGACACCTCAGTGAGTGGTCAATTAACAGCTCCTGATTACAATGATAGTTTTGACACATCAGGAAGTGGTCAGTTAACAGCTCCTGATTACAATGATAGTTTTGACACCGCAGAGAGTGGTCAGATAACAGCTCCTCATTACAATGATAGTTTTGACACCTCAGAGAGTGGTCAGTTAACAGCTCATGATTACAATGATAGTTTTGACACCTCAGGGAGTGGTCAATTAACAGCTCCTGATTACAATGATAGTTTTGACACCTCAGGGAGTGGTCAGTTAACAGCTCCTGATTACAATGATAGTTTTGACACCTCAGAGAGTGGTCAGTTAACATCTCCTGATTACAATGATAGTTTTGACACCTCAGAGAGTGGTTATCTAACAGCTCCTGATTACAATAATAGTTTTGACAATGCAGGGAGTGGTCAGTTAACAGCTCCTGATTACAATGATAGTTTTGATACCTCAGGGAGTGGTTATCTAACAGCTCCTGATTACAATAATAGTTTTGACAATGCAGGGAGTGGTCAGTTAACAGCTCCTGATTACAATGATAGTTTTGACACCTCAGGGAGTGGTCAATTAACAGCTCCTGATTACAATGATAGTTTTGACACCTCAGGGAGTGGTCAGTTAGCTCCTAATTACAGTGATAGTTTTGACACCACAGGGAGTGGTCAGTTAACAGCTCATGATTACAGTGATAGTTTTGACACCTCAGGGAGTGGTCAATTAAAAGCTCCTGATTACAATGATAGTTTTGACACCTCAGGGCGTGGTCAGTTAACAGCTCCTGATTACAAAGATAGTTTTGACACCTCAGAGAGTGGTCAACTAACAGCTCCTGATTACAATGATAGTTTTGACACCTCAGGGAGTGGTCAGTTAACAGCTCCTGATTACAATGATAGTTTTGAAACCTCAGGGAGTGGTCAATTAACAGCTCCTGATTACAATGATAGTTGACACCTCAGGGAGTGGTCAGTTAACAGCTCACTGATTACAATGATAGTTTTGACATGGCAGGAAGAAAGTAGGAGAGGGTCTATCAGCACTTGTGCTAAATCGTTAATCCTTAAAACATGCTGCTCAGATGGTTTATAATCTTGACCATTGACAACTACTGTTAATGAGGTAAGAAATGCTCTGAGAACACAAATTAGAGTAATCCAAGTAAAAAAGTGAAAATGGAAATAGGTTCCAGAAGCAGTGCAAGATGCCTTTGATTCACATGACTGCTGTTCTGTTTACATAAACTCGTATCAATGGGGCTTGAAATGAATTCTGGGGGGGGTTGGGCTTTCAGATCAGTTTACAGTAGCAAGTCCACTGAAATGTAATAATCATACCCATTTAAGGATTGTAATATATTAAAATAGAGTATTTATTTATATTTTTGTTGACTGGATCAATCCCATTAGGCCAGTTGCTTATTTTCAGGGGAGACCTGATATAGTATTTATACTACTAGGGGAAATTTTTCCAGGGGCATCTGGAAACTCACCTACTCATCATTGTTGAGAGTGGGATCAATTTTACAGGAGCACTTTCTTTTTCCATTACAGGTACAGAGGTGCAAAGGTGACCTAGAGAAACAGGGAGGCAGACAGAGAGAGAAGGAGGTGATGGAGTAGTGAGAGAAATGGAGGAGAAAGTAAATATTGAGACTGGACAATGTGTGCAGGATTCTGAGGAGATGTTTCAAATAAATTTGTTTTCTGGAAATGAGACAGCAAATACTGAATGTACAATTACAACCCTCCAGTCGGAAGGGTTGCTGGATGATTTACTTAAAGAAATGGCAGTGCAGAGTGAGCCAGAAAATGAAGGAGATGTTTCATGGGGTAACACCATGGAGAAAATACAAAAGGGGAATGCAGAGACAATCCTGAATAACAGTAGTGAGATAGAAAACACATGCAGAAAAAGTAAAAGAAGGCAAAAGTGGAGTAGCAAAAACGACGGCAGAAGAAAATGAAAATAATAAGTATGTGATAAGGATTCAAATAATAAGTATGTGATAAGGATTCAAATAATAAGTACTTGATAAGGATTCAGATAATAAGTATGTGATAAGGATTCAAATAATAAGTATGTGATAAGGATTCAGATAATACGTATGTGATAAGGATTCAAATAAGTATGTGATAAGGATTCAAATAAGTATGTGATAAGGATTCAGATAATAAGTATGTGATAAGGATTCAAATAATAAGTATGTGATAAGGATTCAAATAATAAGTATGTGATAAAGATTCAAATAACAAGTATGTGATAAGGATTCAAATAATAAGTATGTGATAAAGATTCAGATAAGTATGTGATAAGGATTCAAATAATAAGTATGTGATAAGGATTCAAATAATAAGTATATGATAAGGATTCAGATAATAAGTATGTGATAAGGATTCAAATAATAAGTATGTGATAAGGATTCAAATAATAAGTATATGATAAGGATTCAGATAATAAGTATGTGATAAGGATTCAGATAATACGTATGTGATAAGGATTCAAATAATAAGCATGTGATAAGGATTCAAATAATAAGTATGTGATAAGGATTCAGATAATAAGTATGTGATAAGGATTGAAATAATGAGTATGTGATAATGATTCAAATAATAAGTACGTGCTAAGGAATTAAATAATAAGTACGTGGGAAGGATTCAAAGTAAAGAAGACAAAGAAATGGACAGGTATGAAGTCTGAGAGAATTTAATACCTCCTTTGGGTATAAAAGCACATGATGTAAAAGCATTTATTCTTTATTCATTTATTACATTTGTTGACCGGGTATGTCTGACTGGGCCAGAGACCTGTTTTCAGTGGAGAACAGCTCCATGGTAATATAAGACAATATGCAAAACATGGTAACAGTAAATGTTAGTGCAATAGTACTTATTTTACAGACTCTAGAAACAGTACAATTCAAGGTCCCTTTACCTAGTGGAGTCCCAGGGGGGAAAACTCCACAGTAGTGCAAACAAACAAGTAGCAGTAAATATAATACTATCAGTAGAACTGTACCATTATTGTTGCAGGAACAACCCAGGAGTAGTAAATATAATGGAATCAGTAGGACTGTACAAGAGAAAGCAGTAGATAGTATATAAGTTAAAGTTTACAAACGGGATGTTAGATGGACTGGTGATAAAGGTAACTAAGGGTGGGAGAGTATATTAACCTAGGGAGAGGCAGGAGCACAGCCAGTGACTGGTGAGGTGCTCCTTTAGAAGTGATTTGAATTGGTTATGTACTAGATTTTTTGATTATTGTGTCTGGAAGGGTGTTCCAGAGTTTGGCTATTCTGTGAGAATAGAGGGAGTCACCATATTGGCTGTGGGAGTTGAATACTTTTAGTAGGAATTTCTGGAAGATCTAAGGGGTCTGCTATCAGTATTAAGTTGCACTAGAGAGGAGATGGCAGGGCAGTTGTTGGGCTGGTAGATTATTTTGTGGGCTAAGGATAGTTGATTGAGAGATAGAAGGTTGGGGAACTCAAGCCAGTTTAATATTGAAAGAGAGAGCAGTGGTGGGATCTGGCTGGGTGCTTAGTGGCAAATTTAGCAATTTTATGGTAAAATGATTCTAGCTTGTTGAGGTCAGATTTTTAAGGGTTAGTAAATATGAGAGAGCTATAGAGAATGGTAGATAGAAGGTGTGTGCAAGCACTGGCTAGCCTGGCATTGGTAGTTAGGAGTGATTTGGCTCTGTATAAGGTACCTAGTTTAATATGGACTTTTTTGATGGTCTGGGCAATATGTATGCCAAATTTGAGGTTGTCGTCTATGGTGACACCTAAAAGTTTTGTGTGGTTGGGGGAGCAATTTTGGTACCATTTGCAGAGGTGATTAATAGTGGGTGCTGGGAGATCTTGTTTTCTTTTGGTACTAAAAACTAAGACTTTGGTTTTATTGGGATTTAAAATTAATTGGTGTTGGGAGAGACAGGTTTCAATGTCCTGAAAAGAAGATTGCATTTTTAGTTGGAGTTCTTGGGGTGAAGGGGCTGAGCAGATAAGGGTAGCATCATCTGCATACTATACTATGGAGACATGGGTTGCTGTACTGAGGTTGTTTGTGAAAATGATGAAGAGCAGTGGACCAACAATAGAACCTTGGGGTACTCCCACAGAGATGGGGAGAAGAGGAGAAAGAGAGTTTTCTCACTTTGTAGCTTGTTGACGTTTAGAAAGATATCTGTGGAGCCAAGTTAGTGATGGTGAACTAAGAACATAGAAAGATAGTTTATTTAGTAGAATATGGTGGGATACGGTGTTGAAGGCTATAGACATATCAAGAAATATGGAAGAGACATGCTGGCATTCATTCATGAGATGTTGGATGGTGTTACTGAAGGTTAGGAGGGCAGTGCTGGTACTGTGCTTTGGTCTGAATCCATGTTGAGAGTTGGAAAGGAGGTTATTGTTAAGCAAGCAGGTTATGAGCTTGTTGTAGATGCATTTTTCTAGGAAAGTATGGCTATGGGACGATAATTGGTTAGTTCTTTGGAGGGGCCACCTTTGTGGAGAGGTATAATATGAGATATTTTCCATAGGAGTGGGACATAATGTTCTTTGATAGAGTGATCGATTATGATTGAAATGGAGTATTCAATTGAAGTGGCTGCAAGTTTTAAAAATTAATTAGGGAGTTTGTCAGCAGCTGTGCACCATGGTTTGAGTTTGGACAAGAGAGTTTTAATGTACTTTGTATGGGTGAGAAGGAGAAGGGGCTTTGTCTATGGCTGGGGTGGGGACAGAAAGTGGCTGGGTTGGTTGGTTGTCTAGAAGGGAGGTGACAGTGTTGATGAAATGGGTGTTAAACTGAGTAGAGATAGGGGCTGAGTCATTTGAGGTAGCAGGCGGGAGGTAGAGGTACGTCCTGGGTTTAGGAGCTCGTTGATGGAAAGCCAAAATTTCTGTGAGTTATTATTTATTTTTTTTGCTGACAGGATAGGAAGTATACTTGTTTGTCTCTTTGTATTTGTTTTTTTTGTTAAGTTTCTTAGTTGTTGATAGTTAAGGAGGTCAGCTTTGTCTTTGGATATATCATAATCTGACCAGGCTTTGTCTCTTAAGTTTCAGTAGTAGTTTGGTGTCTTTGGATAGCCAAGGAAGGGGCTTGGTACCAGTACAAACTTTTCTGGCAGGGGCTAGAATATTAAGAATTGTAAGGAAGGTTTCATTGAAGTACTAAACAGCATCGTCTAATTGTAGGTGCTTAAGATGGGACCAATTGCATTGTTGTAGTAGAAGGTTGAAAGTAGTGGGGAAGAAGTTTTTCTTGGAAGTGATTTATTTGTAGAGGATGTTGCTTTGGGTGTACACACATTTCCTGTAAGGAATGATTGGATAGTGGTCACTGAGGGAGTCAGGAAGGCACACGGCTAAGAAGCCTAGGATAGGTTTCTTAGTTAGGATCCAGCCTAATGTTGACTGCTTGTTTGAGTGTTTGTCAATATGAGTCGAGCAGTTTATTGTTTGGCTGAAGTTGAAGAGATTAATAAAGTTGGATGGGTTATTACAAGAGTGCCAATCTAAGTTGAAATCACCAAGAACAATAGTTTCTTGGGTGAATTTAGTGGCTGCCCAGGAAAGTAGGTGTTCTGTAGTGGGGAGATTGTTGCTAGGAGGGAGGTAGGTGGTGATTATTATCATTGTTTGTTGGGGTTGATTTCAAGATGGGTAATTAATATTTCATAGTTGAGTAGATTGGCAGGAGCAGAGTTTAGTTGGGCTACTTTTAGGGTACTTTTAAACATAACTGTGGTGCCACCCCCATGTTTGGTGATTCTGTCTGCTCTAATCATGTTATAGCCTATTGTTAGAATTTCGCTGTCTTTAATGTGGGGCTTTAGCCAAGTTTCAGTTATCACAGCTATATCTGTTGTGTAGGTGGATAGGATAGCATGGAACTCACTGGTCTTATTTATTATGCTACGGAGGTTTAGGTTTAACAGGAGTAGATCTGCATTAGAGGCTTTTTGGATGAGGGTAGGGATGTGAGTGAGAAATACATTGAGTTGAGGTGGTGGAAGTGGGGCATGTGGAGGATATTATGTGTTGTGCATAGCTGTTGTTGGCGCCTGGGTTGAGATGGATGTCAGCTTGGAGTTTAATTTGAGTAATGGAGTGAAGGAGAAGATGTTTAAGTCCATTAGTTAGTTGGAGGTATAGGGGTGTTGGGGGTGTAGAATAGTGGGTGTGTAAGTGTTTGACAGGTGAGAGGACAGAGGGTGAGTGGTTGAAGAGTTGTGAATGGTGCATGGTAGTTGGGAAGTTGGAGGATGGGTGGAAAATTGGAGAAAGATGGTGGAAGAGTTCGTAATTTGGTAGTACAGGGGGTTCTGGGAAGATGGTGAGGATTGGATGGGATGTGGGGGGGTGTGGTCAGGCTAGGTATAAACCAAATGAAAGTGGAGGTGAGTGGGAATGGGCGTAGGATAGGGGAGCGGAGTGAACCTGAGCGCAGTGAGGGGGAACAGAGCGGATTGACCCAGAGACCAGCCTCAGAACCCTTCAGAGACAATCAGCCAGGTAAGGATGATAGTCACAGTTTAGCAGGTACAAAAGCAATGGGGGATGTAAATAGAGCTAGGGAGTGTGTCAGTGTAAGAGATAGACATGCAACTCGCAATGCAGATAGATAGTTACTGCAGGCAGGAGGATGGGAGAGAGGGGGAGAAGAGTAATAGGAGAGCAAAGAAAAGGCTGATGGGGACTAGTCTGAGAAACAGGGAGAAAGACAGACTGAAGCAAGGTACTAGTAGGAGGGGGTGGGGGTGTAAGTTCTAGTAACAGGGGAAACAAAGGTGACCAGAAAATAGTGGAACTGAGTTATAGAAATAGCTCTGAGATAGCTCTTTGGATATAGAGAATACATATTTAAAGGAATGTATTTCTAGGGAGATTGTTCCTAAGGGACTGAGAGTTTTCAAATTTCCAAACAATGTTATTTTAGGTTCTGTTTTTCATAAAGAGCTAATTGAAGTGTTTAATAAGTGTGGCCTAGATGTTTTAAAATTGATTATACGGGAAAATACCCGTGTACAGGATGAATTGCATAAAGAAATTGAAACACTTGACCAGTGTATTAAAAATGACCTAATATTTTCTATAGAAGATGAAAGAGATAAATATTTTAACATTAGAAATGATATAGACAAGGATAGTGAGAATCTAATACAAAGGAAAATAAAGAAGTTGGATAGGGACATTTATGAATATAGTCATAATTTGAGTTACCCCAACCCACCTCACAAGCGGTACCCTCTAGATGTATATAGTAATGAAGATAGTAGGAGGGGGTTTCATGAGAATGGGGGTGACATTAACCCTATGGATGAGGGATATGAGTATGAGAATGAATTCCCACCTTTAAGAAGATCTGAAAGACTCATGAACAAACAAGGGAACATGCCGACAAATTTTCATTGGAGGGGGGGGGAGAAACTAGAAGTATCCGGCCTCTCTGAATCTCAAGAAATTATAAATATAGGTAATAGTTGGTTATTTGAGAGTTTTACTATATATAATTTTAGCCATTTAGTCTTAGAAAAAGAACATTTTAGACTTTTATCTAAAGGGTTGAAATTTATCCCTTGTGTTAAAGGTGACCTAGCTAAGTCCTTGCTTGATATAAAAATATTTTTAAGGAAAATTAATTTAAAGATTATGTTTCCCAATACTAAAAATGAACCTAACCCTGAATTAAAGCATAGAACTACATTTAACCCACCCATGCACCTCCAATTAAAGAACCTAGAGAAAATAATGGAAAGAGAGATTAGGAAGGAAGAAGAATGTATTAAGTATCATGCTAATTTGAATAAAAAAGAAAAACAGCTGTTATATGATATGAAAAATGACACTAACCTAAGAATCATGAAACCTGATAATAAGGGGGGTATAGTTATTATGGACAAGATAGAGTATGATAGTAGAATGTATACTATTCTTTGGGACACTTCTAAATACAATCAAGTGTCAGAAAACAAAATTAATATTGCTTATCATAAAATAGATTTAAATTTAAGGGATATGATGGAGGAGGGACTTATAAATCATAGTACTTTTCTATTTTTACAAGTGGAAAAACCTAAAGTACCCTCTATTTTTGGGATCCCAAAAATCCATAAAAATGAACTAGACCCCCCACTCAGACCCATAGTATCAGTGGAAGGTGCTGAAACCCATCCACTAGCTAAATACGTGGATACCAAAGTTAAAAAACTATGGGTAGATAGAGAGCATATATTGAAAGATTCTTGGGACCTACTTAAAATTATTTCTGGAGTAGGTTACCATGAGAAATTATTATTTATAACTATAGATGTTATAGATTTATTTTCCTCCATTCCCTATATACAGGGGACTAATATGTTTGAAGAGATAGTATATGAAAGTAAGACATTAACTAATAATGAAAAGCAAGTTAATGTTTGGTTAATGGAGATGGTATTAAAAAATATTTTTTTATATTTTAATGGTGAATTTTTTAGACAAACACAAGGAGTAGCTATGGGTGCGGCTTGTGCCCCAACTTATGCCAATCTAGTATTAGCCAAATGGGAGGAAAAATTTGTATTAAAAATCTCCCTTTAATATTAACTGGATCCTGTATCGCAGATTTCTGGATGATATAGTTATATTTTGGACAGGAGGTCAAGAGAAATTTAATGAATTTATGACTTATTTGAATGAAAGTACTGACTTTCTGAAATTTACTTATAAAGTATCAGACAGTATTCTACAATATTTGGGTTTGGAGATTTATAAACAGGGAGAAGTTTTAGAGTCTAGAATATATAGAAAACCTACTTATTGTAACACATGTTTACATTATGCCAGTACACATCCCTTGCACTGTAAGAAGAATATTATAAAAGGGCAATTTGTGAGAGGTAGTCGCATGACTAGTACTGAAGTGGATTTTATTAAGGAATGCGAACTACTTGAGAAAATGTTTCTGGATAGGGGGTACCCAGTTGAACTTGTCAAAAAGACAAAGCAAGAAATAGAGAGGGGTAGAGGGGATAGATACACCCCGATAGTAAAGTTAACAAATGTTAAGACAGAACAAAAGAATGTAGAAGGAACAAATAAGGATAATTTTCAATTAGCATTAACTTTGGAATATAACGCTCTTAATAATAATAATATACGAAAAATATTTTTAAAGGAATGGGATAGGTTCATTAATTTTACAGATTTAGATAAATTGGAGGGAATCCCAACAAAAGTTATTTATAAAAATTCACAAAGTATTAGAAATATTTTAGAAAATGGGAACATAAAGGCCAACCATAACGCAAATAAGGTAGGCACATATAAGTGTGGTCATTGTGCACAATGCCCTTATATTATGAATTTAGATAGATTTTATATAGAAAGTAGAGATAGGTGGATTATTAATAAAAATTATTATAACTGTGATTCTATTGGTTTAGTATATATGGCCACTTGTACAGCCTGCAAATCTTTTTACATAGGAAAAACTGAAAGAAAGTTGAAGAGAAGGATATATGAGTACCTTAATGACATAAGGACATGTAAAGATACTAATGCCTTATTTAAACATACTAGAGAATGTATAGGTGCTAAATACAGATTTATGGTGATAGAAAAAAACGCAGAGAGATATTAGGGGGGGTCCCTGGGAAGAGAAAATTGAATACAGGGAGCTCTGGTGGCAGATGACCTTGGAAGCATATAATCCACCAGGGCTGAATGAATATACTAGTATAACACCTATTTTAAAATTGAGGGCAACTAAATTATGAATTTATAAACTGAATTGTAATTGTTTCAACAACCACTAGAGGGCAGCTAGGATATACAGATAAACATGCTTGTTATTTTATAAACGGTAATTTACCTTTGGAATAATAGGGATAATAAAAAATATATATTTTTTAATCTACTTAACTTTTCTAATAAAATGTTTTTATGGAAGTTTATTTATTAGCAAATATCTATTATTTATTTTAGGACATTTTGATGAATTCAAGATTTTATTTATTTATTTATTAGAAACAGAATTTTCACTGAATTTCATATGGTCCCATCCACTGAAATATTTAAATAGTTTTCATTTGAGTTTATTATAGAAGTGGTAGAATTTTAAAATGCATACATATTAAGTAGAGTAGTTTTGTTTTAGGGCTTAAGAAAATTGATGTCTATTCATTTTAATTGATGTATTTATTGGTTAAGATATAAAAGGATGTCATTATTATCACTGGTCATCTGATGAGGTCTGGATGGTGTACAGATGAAAACGCGAATGTGAATTGCGTTAATGTCTTAGCATGTAGCATGCTATTTTAATAAACTTTGGTGAAAGTTTCCTGCTCTTCGCTCTCTGTTTATCACAGTTCTAGTTTTTGGAAGTATTTTTTGGAACCACCATTTCGTTTGTTTATGAGTTATAGAGATAGCTCTGAGATGGTTAGTGGCAGAGCAAGGAGCAGATAGGGGCAGCTGGTGCAGATAAGACCTAGGCTTAATGGGGATGTTGGATAATGAGGGGTGAGCTTTGTACTGGGAGTGCTAGCAGCCTGGTGATAAGGGGCAACTAGCAAGGGCAGGGTTCTCCAGAACAAGTAAAATACCACAATGTCCGTTGCAGAACATACACTGCCTTAATGGATCCAGACTGTACTACATAATTAACTTGAGGTCGGGTTCTTGCTGAAGAGGTAGGGTGTCAGGTACAGCTTTGGGCTTTGGGTACAAGATACTGCCTTAATGGATGCAGACTGTACTGCCCAATTAACTTGAGGTTGATTTCTTGCTGGAGAAGGTGGGTGTCAGGTAGAGCTTTTGGCTTTGGGTCAAGATTCCTTCAGTGGGTCAAAATGGAAGCCATGCAATGAGGTAAGCTGAGATAGAAATGGTTCAGGGAGAATTAAAAAAGAAGGTAATTCTTATTAACAAGTTGACATTTTTTGATATTATAGTAGAGATTGTTTCTACAGTGGAAACTTTTCTTGCAGAATATGAAAAAAAGAATTACTGTAACCCATGGAATCGTTATGTGATAAAAACATTTAACTGTGAAACAAAAAAGAAAATTAATGTATAATTTTGAACAGAGGTAGAAAGGGAGTTTGAAAGGACATTTGAAACCTTTATGTAAAGAAGTCCTGGACATTGCAAAAGTATATGACATAAAGGTGTGTGTGAAATGGTGGCTGAGCTTATAATATTGTGTTAAAAATAGCAAGAGAAAAAAATTATACATGAACCAAGCATGATAAATGTGGAGGAGAATATAGATGTTGTAAAATACTAAGGCAACTCAAAACATGTTTTTTTGTGAAAAAGAAGGACATTTGATAAGTAACTTTGACAAAAGGTGTTATATTTGTGGGGAAATGGGTTATGATATATAAAATGTGAATGGAAATATTATAAATGTAACAAAAGTGGACATTTATGAATAGATTGCAAAAATGAAAAAAAGAATAGGGAAAAGAAAGTGTAGAAAACGAATGAAGGGAAAAGGTGTTAGAAGTAGTATAAAAAGAAAGAAAAAATAGATGAGAAAAAATAATAATGAGGACATTGAAGAAATAACTGAGGAAGAAGACAGAAAAGAAGCTTCTATGGGAGGTTGGTATAATGGTTAAAGTGTTTACCTTACAGACACAAGGACAGGGTTTGATTCTTACATGGGGTGATTTGCTAGGCTTAAAATGGCCAACAAGGGCAGTTAGCCTAGTACTAACCTACCTGATAAAAGGCCGAAAAAGATCATTTAAATGGATAAGTACAAATGAAAAAGAAAGGAAACTGATGAAAAAATGCACATGCCGCTAATGATTGGTGGCCGGTATAATGGCTAATATGTTTAACTCCAAACCATAAGGTGCAGTGTTTGATTCTCTCCTTAGGGAGGGAAATTAACTAGGTATAAAATGGCCTACTAAGAAAGTCAGCCTAGCAATTAGCTATGAATTTAGGAAACCAGAGTGATTTCTGTAAATGTGAACAGTATTAAGAATATAGTATGGATTTTAGTGTGGCGTAGTACATGTAATTTAGACATAACTATGTTAGGAGACACAAGATTTTTAACAAATGAATAAAGATTCTAAGCAGAGAAACACTGGGGAGAAAAGATAATCTGGAATTTGAGAAATGAAAAATGCTCTGAAATAGCTGTAGCCCGTAGAAATACAGTAAAGCAAATATGGGAAGTTTAACCATTGTAGATTTAAAATGGAAAGAACAAATATGTGAAATTATATCATTTTATGATTATATCAATTATAAAGACAGGGAAAGACTATTTCATCGGACTTTAGACTAAGTAGGGATAAATAGGAATATTATAATAACAGGAGACTTTAATTATGATTTAAGACGCAAGTGTAAAAACAAATGAAATGATATAACAAAATGTTCGAAGTTATAATATGTGGTAAGTTAAAACTTTGGGACAAAAATTCATGAACTTACAAAAGGGTATGTATAGAACTGAAATAGATTATTTTATAGGATCAGAAGGTTTAGTTATAGGAAAAGAGGAGGTAGTTGAAATAGGATTTTCTGATTATCTTACAAAATGGATAGGGATAAGGAAAACAGGGTATATAGAAAATAGATGCATGAATAAAAAAGGATAGATGAGAAAGCATGGAATAAAGAAGGAAATAGATTTGTAATACAGTTATGGAAATATCATATTACTATGTGAACACTTTATAAAAACTGATCTGAAAAGTGAATGACATTTAAGGAAAACACAAAATAGATTTTTACAGTGGCAGTGCAGTGTAAGAAAAGTAGAAAAAGAAAAATATAAAAACATATAATGACGCATTGGAAGATTTAAAACATAATGATAGAAAGCACTTTGACAAAGAAAATAATTACATGAGAGAAATCAAGAAAAATACAAAAATTGTTATATGAGCACAGATATTTTACAAGCAAAAACAGAAGTATCAAGTTACTTAAGCAGATTAGCAAAGGAAATGGTAGTTTAATGAGAGAAATAAACAATGTAAAAGAAAAATAGAAAGAACTCAGGAAAAGTTTATAAATAGAGTAGTACAATATGTGCAAGAAATGTTAAAGAAAAAATAAAGTTGTGAAAAACATGAAAAGTAAAAAAGTTAACAGAAAAAGAGATTAAGAAGTTGAAATAGGCAATATCTTTAAATGAACTAGATAAAGTATTAGGATAAGTAAATATATATTCGGCTGCAGGACCAGATAGAATAGGAATATAAAATGTATAAATATTTAGAGTATTGGCAAAAAAATAAGATTTTGAATGAATGATAAATTAAAAGTATAATGTATAAAGAATTATATAATGGGATACTTAAGTTCATATGGAAGAAGGCACATGGAAGACAATTCAAAGACTGGAGACCAATAGTATTGAATGATAATGATTATAAGATCTTTATGAAAATGATACAAAAGAGATTTGAAACTCAAATGGAAACTGTTATGGAAGACATTATATGTAGTATAAAGGGGAAGGGTTATCAAGAACTATTAATGATAGAGAAATTGTGGATGATGTCAATAGAAATGAAGAAGGAAAAATCTTGATAAGGCATTTAACTTAATGGAGATAAAAATCTTATGGGAAATAATGAAATAATATATTATAAGTGAGAAAGTTAAGAAATTATGTGAGTGAAAAAAAATAATAATAATAATATTAAAGTAAAAATATGTGTAATTGGCTGGTTAAGCCAAGAGGTACATAAGAGTGATGTAAGACAAGGATGGCCAATGAGCTGTATACTCTTTGTATTAGCTGTGAATATGAATTAAATTACAAAATGAAGGAGGGAGGGTATTTGACATCTGAAGTGTGAAGAATTCCAATTATTTTAATGTATGCAGATGATATAATTGCAAAAAAAAAAATTGGATAAAAGAAGCAATAATTTGCAAAAATGAGTGTCTAGAGGTGATAGGGATGGCTTTAAATAAAGATAAAAGTAGATGTTTAGGCAATGCAGTAAAGCTAGGGAGTATATATTTTACAATGAATTAAATTTCTGTGTTAGGTATAAAATTTGGGAATAAAGATGTAAGTAGAATTCAATGGAAAAAAAGACAACAGAAGAAATAAAACAAACCTGTCTTTTTGGAGAACATATAAATTATCATTGAGAAAAAGGCTTATTTGATAAATTCAATACTTATGGGGAAAATATCATACTTAGCAAGTGTATTTACGTTGCCAACAATAATGAAAAAGAATTATTGCAGGTATTTTTTTTCATTTATATGATGTTCTAGATTAAACCCAGTAAAAAGGGGAGTTTTGCATGTAAACAAAAAAGAAGAAGGTTTAAGGTTAATTAACTCAGTGGTATATGCTGCTTCACTAACTTTGTAAAATGTATTAAAGTGGATAAATGAAAAAGATGCAAGATTAGTTGCAAAATTGTAGAAATATAAGTATGGTTAATTTTGGAGTATGGTAAAAAGGGTAAAGAGAAAAAGAGTGTACAAATAAGGAAATAAAACATTACCAAGTAAAAATATTTTTTGTGGAAAAATGATATAGATAATATAGAAAAAGATAGAAACATGCTGTACAAGAATGTAATGATAAAACATTATTATGTAAAACCATGGGAAAATCTAACAGATGAAAAAAATTAAAGCTATAAAAATAAGAAGTAAATGTCATAATCAGAAAGTACAGTGTTGAGAATTGTTGTGGAGACTGGTAATAAATATACTGCCAGTAAAAGGAAATATGTCATATAAAAAGAAAAGTGATACATTTACATTGTCAAGAAGAAGAAACTATTGAATATGTGCTTTGAAATGTAAGTCATGGGAAAAATATGCAAAGAAGATTTTTTGAAGACATAAAAGAAGTGGATAAAATAAACATGGATATGATTAAATGTGGGTTTTTATGTATCTGATGAAGTCTCATTTAGACGAAAGCGTTTGTACATAAAGCTTTTTCACCTTCTCTTGTGGTTGGATTCTTTTTTATTTCATAAATGTGGGTATTGTAAGAACAGAAGTAAAGAACATGTGAAAAGAAGAGATACAAAGTTATTTTATGTTATATGGGTTTTATGGGGTGGAAGAATAAATGACACCAACAGAAATTATTTAGATCTGACTTTGTTTGACCTGCAAATGTATTGGCTTCCTGGGATCATTTTGGATGTTTCAGCCATTTGTGTACACAGTTTGGGTTTTTGGTTTTCTCTGTGTACTTCTGTACTTTTGGTCATTTTGGTTTTGGTCAAGAATTCTGGATAAAGCCAAAAATAATCAGGGGAAGATAAAATCAGGAGCAATTTTTAAATATTACTCTGATTCACTTAAGAAGTTAATAGAATAATCTAAATATTCCAACTAACAACAATGCCACTGCGAACCTCTACTGCACAACAATATACTGATAGAACAAAATGAAAATGCAGATACGAGGTGGCTAAAAGCAGAAGAGTACAATTTAATAACAGGTTAGCGCTTTCACATCAACGATGCTTCCTCAGACCATATACAATCCACTCAATTCATCCTTCTATATATATATATATATATATATATATATATATATATATATATATATATGCATTAAATTAATTAAATACGAAAACAGTACCAACGACCCAGGAAACACTGAGGAAGTTAACGTTCTTTATTGAGGATTAACGTTTTCACCTCCGCTATGCAGAAGCTTCTTCAGAAAGTCAAGAAGCACAGAAAAAAGCGCCAACATTTAAAACAATATTATCATGATGTCACTTCCTTAGATACTTTGTAACTAAGTTGCTAAACAAATCTGTATCTCCATACATCATGGAAAAATTAAAACAATTGCATAACACATTTATAATAAGATATAGTTAAAAATATTATAAAATATTATAAAAATATTTTCTATGTGTCTAAGGCAATTATACATTTACATCATTATTAATGAAACAAACTAAACAACCTTAACCATAAGCCACATGTTAAACGGACCATGTTTTTAAAACTATTTTATCTCAAATAACTTTTATACCTTAGTACCGAGGAAATGTTACAACACTCGTTTAAACCAGGGTAGGAGAAGGCATCCAAACCAATTTGCCACTCAAGCTCCTTAGTTTCCAAAACAAGGGACTGAGGGCCACCTCTGATACCCATAGTGACTTGTTCAATCCCCATAAAGTGGAAACTATGACCTACATTGTTCAAAATATGTTTAGATAGGGCGTTATCAGTTTTCTTATTCTTTATGGCATAACAGTGTTGGTAAATTCGATCACTTAACCTACGGTCCATTTTCCCTATATAGAAACTAGGGCAACAATCACAGAAAGCGGCGTACACGACAGATTTTGTGTTGCAATTTATCTTAGAATTAATGGTATATTTCCTATCCCTAATGGTGAAGGAACTACCCGTTTTTAAAAATTTACATCTATTACAAGATCCACAAATTACTGTGCCACTTTGCCTTGTAAACGGGAAGACTGTCTTACATCTCTGCAATAGTTCTTTTAAGTTACTCCCTCTTCTATAAACGATGGAGGGGTGTGTGCCTAATTTTTGAAATAATATTGGGTTATTATGGATAAAATAACAATTCTTTTTAATAATAGCCCATAAGTCCCCTGCATACTTAAAGTACGTTGTGACAAAACTGACCTTAAAATCGACTTCTGTTAAAATACCATTTATGTCAGTACTAGTACTCAAAGCTCTGTTTGTTGTAGAAACAACTGGTTCATCCCCAATTTGAGTGAGTCCCTGTTCGTTATTAAGAAGTAATGGTTGGTAAAAACCATTTTCCCTTTTTAAAGAAACCTCCTCAATCAAATCATCTATCAAAAAAGCTGGGTATCCTCTATTTATAAACATTGCTTTCAGGGTGGCACATTCTAAGTTAAATGCTTCCACCGTACTACACATGCGTACCGCTCTGACCAGTTGTCCTTTGACAATTGATCTTTTTTGTTTTGGTGGATGGTTGCTAGAATAATGTAAGAAGGCATTACAATAAGTTGATTTCCTATGGATGCATGACAGGAATCGATTATTATGTAAGTCCTTTGTCAACTTCACATCCAAATAATCAATTTCTTTTGTTGAAAAGTGATAAGTGAATTTTAGAAAGGTAGTAGTCCCGTTCATGTACTCTATGAGGTCTACTACAACACTTTTGCCCCCTTGTACTAAAATAAACACATCATCCAAAAAGCGCGTGTAGTATTTTATAATGTTTTTAAACCTTAAATTATTTATGAGGAATGTTTTCTCCCAGTAAGCGACAAATAGATTCGCTACACTACCCCCACACGGGGAGCCCATGGCAATCCCTTGTTTCTGGAGGTAGTAACAGTCATCAAAGAGAAAAAAATTTGAAGACAAAACAATATCCAATAATTGAATGGGTCGAGTTGATGCTGTTGAGCCTTAATGCTACTAAGAACGAAATAGCGATAGTGACTCAATTATTGGATATTGTTTTGTCTTCAAATTTTTTCTCTTTGATGACTGTTACTACCTCCAGAAACAAGGGATTTCCATGGGCTCCCCTTGTGGGGGTAGTGTAGCGAATCTATTTGTCGCTTACTGGGAGAAAACATTCCTCATAAATAATTTAAGGTTTAAAAACATTATAAAATACTACACGCGCTTTTTGGATGATGTGTTTATTTTAGTACAAGGGGGCGAAAGTGTTGTAGTAGACCTCATAGAGTACATGAACGGGACTACTACCTTTCTAAAATTCACTTATCACTTTTCAACAAAAGAAATTGATTATTTGGATGTGAAGTTGACAAAGGACTTACATAATAATCGATTCCTGTCATGCATCCATAGGAAATCAACTTATTGTAATGCCTTCTTACATTATTCTAGCAACCATCCACCAAAACAAAAAAGATCAATTGTCAAAGGACAACCGGTCAGAGCAGTACGCATGTGTAGTACGGTGGAAGCATTTAACTTAGAATATGCCACCCTGAAAGCAATGTTTATAAATAGAGGATACCCAGCTTTTTTGATAGATGATTTGATTGAGGAGGTTTCTTTAAAAAGGGAAAATGTTTTTTACCAACCATTACTTCTTAATAACGAACAGGGACTCACTCAAATAGGGGATGAACCAGTTGTTTCTACAAGAAACAGAGCTTCGAGTGCTAGTACTGACATAAATGGTATTTTAACAGAAGTCGACTTTAAGGTCAGTTTTGTCACAACGTACTTTAAGTATGCAGGGGACTTATGGGCTATTATTAAAAAGAATTGGTATTTTATCCATAATAACCCAATATTTTTTCAAAAATTAGGCACACACCCCTCCATCGTTTATAGAAGAGGGAGTAACTTAAAAGAACTATTGCAGAGATGTAAGACAGTCTTCCCGTTTACAAGGCAAAGTGGCACAGTAATTTGTGGATCTTGTAATAGATGTAAATTTTTAAAAACGGGTAGTTCCTTCACCATTAGGGATAGGAAATATACCATTAATTCTAAGATAAATTGCAACACAAAATCTGTCGTGTACGCCGCTTTCTGTGATTGTTGCCCTAGTTTCTATATAGGGAAAATGGACCGTAGGTTAAGTGATCGAATTTACCAACACTGTTATGCCATAAAGAATAAGAAAACTGATAACGCCCTATCTAAACATATTTTGAACAATGTAGGTCATAGTTTCCACTTTATGGGGATTGAACAAGTCACTATGGGTATCAGAGGTGGCCGTCAGTCCCTTGTTTTGGAAACTAAGGAGCTTGAGTGGCAAATTGGTTTGGATGCCTTCTCCTACCCTGGTTTAAACGAGTGTTGTAACATTTCCTCGGTACTAAGGTATAAAAGTTATTTGAGATAAAATAGTTTTAAAAACATGGTCCGTTTAACATGTGGCTTATGGTTAAGGTTGTTTAGTTTGTTTCATTAATAATGATGTAAATGTATAATTGCCTTAGACACATAGAAAATATTTTTATAATATTTTATAATATTTTTAACTATATCTTATTATAAATGTGTTATAAAATTGTTTTAATTTTTCCATGATGTATGGAGATACAGATTTGTTTAGTAACTTAGTTACAAAGTATCTAAGGAAGTGACATCATGGTAATATTGTTTTAAATGTTGGCGCTTTTTTCTGTGCTTCTTGACTTTCTGAAGAAGCTTCTGCATAGCGGAGGTGAAAACGTTAATTCTCAATAAAGAACGTTAACTTCCTCAGTGTTTCCTGGGTCGTTGGTACTGTTTTCGTATTCAATTGTTTTTTTGATTGTTTCTTGTCCATTAAATTAATTAAGTAAGCAATAATATGATCAAGCTCTTAAAGTCAAGTCACATCTCTTATTATAATTTGAATACGCACATATTTTTCTATATAAAAGATTTATGGATGACTTGATATTCATTTGGACAGGAAGTTAAGAGTTGTTACATCAGTTCCTGTCATATATAAATAGTACAATGGATTTTTTGAGGTTTACTCATGTAATTTCAAGCACACAAATAGAATTTCTTGATATAACTATAAAGAAGAATGTGAGTGGGTATTTTACTACAGAATTACACAGGAAATCATATCGTAAAAACAATATACTATATAGGGACAGTATGCATCCTGCCCACATGTATAAAAATATTATTAAGGGACAAGGTGTACAAATTTCAAGAATAGACAATGATGAAGCTAAATTTAAAGAAAATATTAATAAGTTTGGTAAGGAATTAATAGAACGTGGATATAGTAATAAGGAAGTATATGAAGGTATAGAAGAAATACAAGGTTTAAGGAAAGATAGAGCACAACCTTATATGTATGTTCCAATTTTAAATCAGGAGAATACGTCTAGAATAAAATAGGGTAGTAATAAAGTAAACTAACATTGGAGTATTCTAGCAATGTGGATTGTGTGAGACAGATTATCAATAAAAATTGGTTCATATTATAAGCTGATGCAGAGATAAATCAAGTAATTATAAATAAACCACAATTTAGCTATAGGAATAAAAAGAACTTGAAAAGACTGTTGTGTCATGCCAACAAGTCCAATGAGATGGAAATAGAAGGGCTACAGAAGTGCGATACTTGTAATATCTGTGAAGTATTAGTATTAAACAATGAGTTTATACATTCTGAAACTAATAGGGAATATAAATTTAAAGTAACAGCTAATTGTGCAACAAAAAATATAATTTCTTTAGCTACCTACAACTCTTGTAGCTCATTTTATGTTGGCATGACAAACAGGATGTTAAAGGAACGTGTTAGAGAACATCTAGCAGCAATTAGGAAGAAAGATGTAGAAAGAAGTGCACTTGCTAAACACTCAGCAATGTTTAATTATACACATATATTTAGTTTTATTGTGATAAAATGTTTAAAATCAGCCCATGACTAGGGGATTTGAAAATTCTGACAGAACAATGTGAATTAAAGTGGATATTGGAATTGCAAGCAGTTAGATTCCCTGGTCTTAATGATAGAGCATCTATCAAACCATATTTAAAAGCTAGACCTTTGAAATGAATTATATATTTTTATATTCATTAATTGTATATTTCTGTGTTCTTATTTCTATGTTTATTGTATGAATATGCGTAATATATATTTTAGGATGTTTGACAGTTTTTTTAGTTTTTTACATATATATATATATATATATATATGTATATGTGTGTGTGTGTGTGTGTGTGTGTGTGTGTGTGTATTCAACTTATAGTAAGAGATGTGAGTTGACTTTAAGAGCTTGATCATATTATTGCTTAATTAATGTATTTAATGCATATATATATATAGAAGGATGAAGTGAGTGGATTGTATATGGTCTGAGGAAGCATCGTTGATGTGAAAGCGCTAACCTGTTATTAAATTGTACTCTTCTGCTTTTAGCCACCTCATAGCTGCATTTTCATTTTGTTTTAATAGAACAATCTGTTTTGTATCAATATGCATTTTTTTTAACAATAAGCAGTATGCAACTCTTCTACAAAGGATTTAACAAAAATTCAAAAATGTTATGAGGGACAGGATAAAATCACGGACATTCTGCAAAAACAGGGAGAGTTGAGTCGTATGTTTTACTTAAAAGGGAATGTATGGTCACGATAACCCATTTTTTTGAGGTGTGAAATTTTAAATGATGCACTTATGGTCTCCCGAATGTTATTTCAACTTTCTATGAACAAATCTCAGCAAAATACTTTAAGAATTAGTACTTTTAATGACTGAGCTAATTAAAACTGCATATTCTTAAATACTTAAGCTTAGGCTTTTTCATTTTCAAAGAGTTTAGTATGGTCTGTCATTACCATAACATCCATAGCACCAACAAGCAAAATAATTAAAGAAACAGTAGACATAGTCAACTTTCCAGCTTCTAAATACCGAATACTATACTATCTTGAACAATGTGGAACAGATGGATAAAACATGAGACAAATACTTACAACTACAAAGGAAGCTCACACCATGGTTAAACTGTGGATATTACAAAAAGTTCTTTGATACCTCCAGTCTTTCTTTGCTTACCTGGACAGTCACTTGATTACAACATACAATTTTCTGTTTACATGTTTTATAAGACAAAATTGGTATACAGCAGTATATTGTGTTTTACCACACATCCAGCACTTCAAAACTTAGAGACTTTAAAGTAAATTGAAAAAAGTCATGGATTTATTCAAACACAAAAAATAAGCAAATTATTCTCACTTCTAGTTACAAATGTCCTTTCTTCCCATCTTAGTTATTAGTTCATTCTACTCATTATATAGCTAATACTTTGATCTTTGACCAACGCACAAACATGCATGCACAAATGCCCTTCATTTGCAGCCACTTGTATGAATGTAAAAAAAACTCATTTGGTTGAGATCTAGTAAATGAATACATTTATAAATAATGGCCCAGAAATATGTCAAGCTTGCTGATGTTAGAACCACTCAGTGCAACTTGCCCTGCCCTATCAACTTCTTAGCTCAAGAAAGAGACACAACGAACACATTCAGGACCAACTATTACATATTTCTCTTATATACTTTGAAAGTTAATAGAATAACAAGCTTTGCATTATTAAGCATTTTCTGAAGGGTACAAACTGTGAAACTCAAATGGCTGTCATTGCTTACTGACCACAATCTGCAATATTTCTACAAAGGCAACATTTTACAAGGAACAGACAAAATTACCTCTCAATTTCTGTGTTCAAGAATTCAGGACAAAGCCAGAAATAATGGAATACAAAAAGTGACAAATTTTATATATTATTTTATGTGTTTTTAAATATTATTTTATGTGTTTTTTTTTTTTGTTTTTTTTTTTTAACCAGAGAAAACAGTAAACAAACAGTGTCTTATCAGGGGTGACCTGGGTGCCTGGTGAAGTGACTTGTGACTTGCTTAAAATCACAAAGCAGCTGAAAGTTTTAAAAGCCTGTATCTCTGAGTACAGGAAGCAGTTTGTTATTGTAGGTGACAGACAACTCAAAATCACTTAAAATATTGACAGAGCACTGAGTGTTGCCTGGATCTTCATTCTCTAAATAATAAAAACTATGAAACTGATATGTCTCGAATTATTGGCAGACAGCAATACTTAGTGATTTGCCAAGAAAGAGAAGTTAATGAGTGGCTGGGCATAAATATGAGGCAAAAACACTGATGGTCTACAAAATCAGAAACAGATGAGAGGCTAATAGTTTTAATTCACTTAAAACATTAACAGAAAACTTTTTGCATAAACATAAATTTTCCAAACATTTGAACAACAAAAAGTACGAAACTGGAATAACTGGCATTACTGTCTGTCTTTAAACCTTTGTGCTTTTTAATCCTCAGTGATTTATCAGAAAATGAAGAGACAAATGAAGGCCTGATAATAAGCACAGAGGATTAAGGTTTTAAACTCTTCCTATAGTCAAGGGTACAGGGTTTGATTCTTACTACCTCAGTTTGCCTGGTGTGTCACTTTGAGTAAGTCCCTTAAACAGGTAGTGCTCCTGGGTTACACCTTTACCTGGTTTAAAAAAAAAGAAAAACAAAATAATAGGGCATACATATGAAGCTAGGTACTCATGCAGTTTCTGAACATTAAGATCAGAGTTGTTTCATGGTCAAATGGTACTCTCAGCTGAGTAATATACCCCCCCCCCCACCATGCTAATATTGCATTATTTGGCAGTCTCTCCTCAGTTAAAACCCTTTTGAAACTTGTCAGTATGCATATTACTTTCTTCTTTACTTTTGCAATGATCAATGATAATTTAAAACTTTTATTATGAATTTCATGAAGAAAATACTCACAACAGAAACAGACAACATGAGCAACAGCAGACCTCTCTTCCTCTTAACCTCACATTAATTGAAATGCATCTGGCAATTCATTAAACTAAAACAGACATGCAGGGATTCATAATCAAATAGCATTAATTAAGCACTGGTTAGAGACTGTGTGAAGGGTGCAGCCATTCAAAAGTCAAATATTTAATGCCTTTGCTAACAGCTTGGGAAAGCTTGCTGGGCACATGTCTGTTTTCAGGAGTAGTCCAAGAGCACTGCCTGCTGAAATAAGTTGGTCAGACTCCCGACAAACAAACAAAAGCTGAGGGAATCAGATAGTGCACTTTAATAAACAGCTCAGTAACAGCTCATAGTTTTAACTAACCTGCACTAAGTCCTAAAATTGTTGCAATCCAGCAAAAAGCAGGACATCTATTTGTGCCTTTCAAAAAAAAAAAAAGGTAAATTAAAAAATGCGTTCATAGTTAATGGTTGAACATTAAGCTCATAGACTTCATGCTGTGTAGTTTATTCAAGCCAAAGAAGGATACAGTCAACAGTGGTCAAAACAAGGAAACCAAGAATTGTACACCAAGAATGTGACTCATATGATGAAGCCCCTTTACAATAATCAGTTCCTTCCTTTATTTATACCATAACAACTCAGGGATGCAAGGTACACACACAAACATGCATGTGGCTAACAATTACAACTCCTCATATGACTGGTTTCATTCTGATGTTTACTTGTGAGAAAAGGGAAGAACAAATACACTGTGACCAAGAAGTGTATTTCAGCTCACTAGTGTGAAAACCACGTAGTGCATTCCATTACACACACACCTGCCCTCCCAACCTCTTAGCTCAAGTATCAGTGACAACGACGCAACAATCTGAAACAGATTTTAAAACTATTATATGCTTATAAAGCTGTATTAGCAAGCATTTTCTGAAGGACACAAAGTCTGAAACTCACATGACTGGCATTATTTAGTGACTATAATCCACAATAATTTGCCAGAAAGCAACATATTTTACAGACTTAATAATTCTAAATTTCTTTGCTCAAGAATTCCGGACAGAGCCAAACTAATGAAAGGAAGAAAAATGTAACTACTATTTTTTAAAATCTGTGAACCAGCTAAACCCACTGGAGAAAGTGTCCCTTTTCCAGGTGTAGTTCAGGAGTACTATCTGAGTGACTTGCTCACTGTCACACTCTAGACCAGTAGAGGTGGGAAGATTCAAACCTTGTACCTTTGACTACAGGAAACAATTTGTTAATAGCTCAAAGCCTAAAGTGCCAGACAAATCTAATTCATTTAAAAGGTTAACAGAACTACAATGGATGTTGCATGGATATGCATTTTCTAAACAATAAGAATCATGAAAATCTAATGACTGATACACCAAAAAAGGAGAAGACGTTAAGTGAGGCTTGGTTTGGAGGATGAAGGTTCTAATCTCGTAATGAGCTGCTTGAAGGTAACAGGATTTGATTCTTTCTACCTCCATCTTCTGAGTAAGTCATTTAACCAGAAATCCCCTATCTAACCGGGGCATTTTGTACACAGTCACACAAACACACTCCTGACTGCTTAAAATGTAGTAATGCATATCTTCACCTTATTTAATCTCCTGACTTGAAGACATTCAAAAGGCACACTAAAGAATCAACTATACTTGTGTGGTGCACTCACTCACTCACATACAAGTGCTTGCCCTTTCATGACAAGCTCAGCTAACAGCATCAAGCTTCCCCAGAGGCTGAGGCACTCGGGGGACATTTACCCCCTGTGCCCCTTCTAATAATGTTATTACATATGGTTTTGTGTATACTTCTCCATTTTGCAAGTTAGGATACATCTAATCATTGAATTTTCATTTTAAAAATGGAGGCCAAACTACATAACTCAACACCAGGAAATCCAATTCCATGTTATTGCGTGTTCTAATATGATGCTTCATCATTAATTTAGGTCAGTTTAAGTTCCAGAGAAATTATGTAAGTATTCTAGTTAATACTTTAAGTTTCTTAACTCGAGATTGAAGGATGCTACTGTAGTTTAAAGTTAATCATACACAGAGTGCCAAATCTCAATATATGTGACCGTTTAAAACACCAACTAAGTTATTGTTGAAATTTAATGCTAAACACTGTACACAAAGAATGCAGAGGAAAGTTGTACAGAAAGTCTCATTGTGCCATGCACTCAAAGTCTGCACCAGTGTTATGGTGTGCACGTATACACTACATAAACATAACTAATATGTGCATGTGTGGTCTTATACCTGTGGTGTAAGACTTACAATACACAAACTATCATAAAGAAATAAATAAATTATGTGGAATCATAACAATGAATGTGTTGGGATTGCACTTTGAATGCTGTTAAAAACAGCTCTATGGTGGGCATCGAACCCTTGATATTGCATAGGCAGCACGGAACAGCACTATGCTAGTGAGCAACTTGCTAAGTTACTACTGCAATTATATTCTTCATCAGGATTGTTGCGGATGCTGTATGGAGCGCCCTCTTATGGTTAATTTTATAGCCTTACAGTAATTTTGTTGCTGCTTTAAAGCGTCAGCAATACTGATGTTCAGCACTATGCGTACGATCCATTTCAGATTGAAGTAACATGCTTTGATTTAAAGTTAGGAAGCCAATTGTTTAATATGACTTTTATTTAGCATCAGTGATGCTGTCTGAATTACAAATATCACTTTAAGTAATAAAATCATTTTGATCAAATTTAATGTAGCTTCAGTGGCAAACAATTTTAAGTCCAATTTCCAGATCTCACTTTAAAATGTTTATTAATATGATTGCAATTAATCTGTATTGTATTCCATCATTGAATGAAGAACCAATATTCTCATTTATTAATTCTGAGTTTGTCTTGTTTTTATTAATTTTAAGAATGTAAATTCTTTCAGAATTTTGCAACTAAGTATGTAAATGAACTACAGAAGACTCAATATCATTTAGGGTGAACATGGCGTCATCTGAAAACAAAATTTTAGAATATAAGATATTATTTACTCTAAAACCTTACATATACTCAGTCTTTCTCAGTGAATTTGCAAAAGGCTCTATTGCTAGAAAAATAACTTTGAAAGAGGACAACCCTGTTTACTTTCTTTATTTATATTTAACATAAGCTTGAGAGTTAATTTGTAAAAATTTTAATACATTTATAAAACAGTCCAGAAAGTTACATACATCTAATACTTTGAATATACACTTCCAATTCAAAGAAGCAAATGATTCTCAGATTCTGTATCCAAACTGGTGATTGCAAGTTCAAGTCTGCATAATCAATGAATCAACGAATGCTAATATTTTATCTGACCTTGACATTGCAGTTTTATTATGAAACCAATTTGATTTTCACACTTCAGAGTGGGCAGCATTAATTTTAATCTACTGGAAATAATTGATTTGAATTGTTTATAATCTATGTTTAACAAAGATATCAGTCAATATAGACAGCATAAAATAGGGTTCTTATGAATGAGCATGCCTTTTTTAACTAGCAGATGATTAGTCAACCCTAAAACATCCAAAACCTTCATAAGTCACTCCTGAAAACAACAATACTGCCACAGTTATTAAACACAAAAGCGTTTTTTGCAGGGGAAGCCCCTTGCACTTCAGGATGAGGAGCAAGCCCCGATCTATTTGAAATATACAGAATATATGGATCAACGATATATGGATCTAGAGTTCTTTTTATCTAATCACAAATCATTAAAATTCATAGAAAATTAATTTTGTTTAAAACACATTTAATCCAGTCACATTTCATAGAAAATGTAAAGAAAATGCTTCTTCAAAACATTGTTTTTGCAGAGGGGCAAGACTATCTGCACCTACTTGTCGGGGGGGGGGGGGGCGGTGCCCCTCCACAACTATGGTGAGAACAGAAAATACTATATACAGAGATCACTACTGGATGACAAACATGAACTTGTAATGATGCCAATACAGTATATAAGTGGGCACTGGCAAAGGATAGATTACACCCTAGACTAACTTCCCATGAAACTCCTACTATCCTAATATCTTAAACCACACCAGCACTGACCATATATAGCCATCTATAATTTTCTATGAAATGTGATTCAACAAAATATAATTTCAAAAGAATTAATTTTAAAGTATTTTTTGTTGATTTGTGACTAGATAAGACAATTATGTAAAATGAATGGAAACCTTAATATATATATATTGAAGCACATCTCAGCTCTTCCTGATTTTGCTTCATATTTTTTTCTATGGAATACCTGGCAACATTGTTATTTTATTTATTTATTTATTTTACATTTGTTGACCGGGCTAGTCTAGCTGGATACATGTCCATTTTCAGTAGAGGCTCGGGGAGAAAAGCTCCACTTTAAACTAGTTAACATCAGGCCAATGCCAAAACAAGATAAATACATTATATAACATAGATAAGGTGAATATGCTTGCAGAATTATTTCATCAACTTCAGTTATACAGAAATAAAGAAAATACAGAAATTGAGAACCGAGTTGAAAAAGGGTAAAAATACAGTGATTATTACCAAGGGAAAGAGATAGAGCTTCAACGTAAGTAAGTTGGGTAAGATGTGCTTTTCAAAAGATATAAAAGGGTTATAAAATGAGTATAATACAGGGAAGTATGAGAAATTAGGGAGGATAAGTATAAGAGGAAGAAAACAATCATAATGAAAAAAAAGAAAAGTAAAAGTGCAGGGTGGAAAGATAAGAGTACACTGAGAAGGTAGTGTACTGAGGAGAAATACTCAGTGATGCATGCTGGGAAACAGGATGTAAGGGAGGGGAGGAGGGGTGAAACTGCTAATGTACACTGAGAAGGTAGTGTAGTGAGGAGAAATACTCAGTGATGCATGCTGGGAAACAGGATGTAAGGGAGGGGAGGAGGGGTGAAACTGCTAATGTACACTGAGAAGGTAGTGTAGTGAGGAGAAATACTCAGTGATGCATGCTGGGAAACAGGATGTAAGGGAGGGAGGAGGGTGAAACTGCTAATGTACACTGAGAAGGTAGTGTAGTGAGGAGAAATACTCAGTGATGCATGCTGGGAAATAGGATATAAGGGAGGGGAGGAGGGGTGAAACTGCTAATGTACACTGAGAAGGTGGTGTAGTGAGGAGAAATACTCAGTGATGCATGCTGGGAAACAGGATGTAAGGGAGGGGAGGAGGGGTGAAACTGCTAATGTACACTGAGAAGGTAGTGTAGTGAGGAGAAATACTCAGTGATGCATGCTGGGAAACAGGATGTAAGGGAGGGGAGGAGGGGTGAAACTGCTAATGTACACTGAGAAGGTAGTGTAGTGAGGAGAAATACTCAGTGATGCATGCTGGGAAACAGGATGTAAGGGAGGGAAGGAGGGGTGAAAATGCTAATGTACACTGAGAAGGTAGTGTAGTGAGGAGAAATACTCAGTGATGCATGCTGGGAAATAGGATGTACGGGAGGGAAGGAGGGGTGAAAATACTAATGTACACTGAGAAGGTAGTGTAGTGAGGAGAAATACTCAGTGATGTATTCTGGGAAACAGGATGTAAGGGAGGGAAGGAGGGGTGAAAATGCTAATGTACACTGAGAAGGTAGTGTAGTGAGGAGAAATACTCAGTGATGCATGCTGGGAAATAGGATGTAAGGGAGGGGAGGAGGGGTGAAATCGCTAATGCTGCAATGGTGGGGGTGAAGGAGGAGGTCTGTTGAGTACGGATAAGATGGGGGGGTTAGTCAGGGTTAGTACAAGGACATAGTCATTGTGTTTTTAGTAGAATTTTTAGTTGTTTTTTAAAGAGAGTTAATGATGAAAGAGATGCAAGTTTAGTGGGAAGCTTGTTCCAGATCTTCCCCACTGTATTAGAGAAAAGTGAATCACCTGCCCTGTTGTGGGATTTATGGGTGGTAACTAGTAGTTTATTTGCTGAGCGAAGGTTAGTGAGGTTTGTGTAGGGGGAGATGAGGCTACTGAGAATACGAGTATTACTAGGCTGGTGTAGAATTTTATGGATAATGGAGAGTTGTTGAAAGTTTAGTTGGTTATTTAGTTTAAGCCATCCTAGAAGTTTTAGGTTTAGACAATGATGTGTTCTGAATGAGGACCCAGTAGCAAACCTGGCAATATTGTTGTAAGAAGAAGACAACTTGTTTAGGTTACTTTTGGAAAGATTAGTATAAATTGGAGAGGCAATAAAAGAGTGTGGAGATTAGATGTGTCTGGGCAATAGTAGTTCTGGCTTCTGGGGTGAGAAAAGGTTTTATCCTATATAAGAATCTAAGTTTTCTGTTCGCAGTTTTGATGGTGGCATTGATATGAGCGTCAAAGTTCAGGTTGTGGTCAATCAATACCCCTAAGAATTTTGTAGTTGGGTCGGGAGCTATGATTGTACCATCGATGGATGTAATAGAGAAGTCTAATGGGGTGGATTTAATAGTTGGAGTAAATAGCAATAGTTTGTTTTTTTTGGCATTAAGGAGGAGGTGACGTTGTTGGAACCAGTTTTCAACTTGGTTGAATACTGTTTCGGTGATGGTTTTTTCAGATAAATCACTGCGGATCAGACTCAGCCAATAATAACATTGTAATTTCATCCTTGTATTGTTTAGAAAATGCAGATTGTTGTGTAAAATACGTTACGCTATTAGCCGTTTTAAGTAAATTATAGTAATATTGTGTGGAGGCATGCGTGAATGGGCGTACCTTCATTGAAGGTTGTGCGTCAGGGCTGGTAACTCGGCACATAAAAATCAACTACCAAACATTAGTGGACCGGAGTTCTGCTTTGGCGACCCCTAACTGGGATAAGCTGAAAGACACAACAAGATAGTAATATTTAAAATATATCCCTGATGTTGTGCCTTTGTACACCTACACTCCAAGCTTCATTTTTTTACTTTCTGCAAAGTATGAAGGCCAAAATATCTGGCTGACCACTGCCAGGATCTAAAAACTATATACTTACCGCAGAACGCAAGTGACCTCCATCCCCAACACAACCCAAATGACACATAGCCCACAGACTCAGTGTGCCACTCAAACACAGCCAATAAGGCAAAGCAATGGACCAAACACACTAGTCACAGGTGACTCTATAGTCAGGCACACTGATGTCCCACTCACCAGGCTAAACAAGGAGAAGGTTACCGTCAGCTGCCTGTCAGGTGTCAGGATCTGCCACATAACCCACGCACTCAGGATACTCCACAACAAGTACAAATATGACTCTGTCATTGTCCATGTTGGTGTGAATGACCTGAGACATACCTCCCTGGACTACATGAAAAGAGACATGGAAAAGCTCTCCGATCTTGTAGCCCAGGCCGGTATGACCCTAACCCTGAGGAGCATCCTACCATCACCCAGAATGATTCCACAGTATAAGGACAAAATGATTGACTTCAAAAATTGGCTAAGCTTCTGGTGTCATTCTAAGGGGATCCACTATCTGTCTGCTTGGGATGACATGGTCAACAGACCATGATGCTTTGCCACAGATGGCCTGCACCTGTCCCCCCCTGGGATTCCGGATACTGGATAAGGCTCTTGCTGCCCCTATAGTGCCTTTTTAGGCAAGGTTGAAATAATAAATTTACCACCGTAACAGGAACAGGCAAGCCAAAACTGAGGGTAATGCTACTCAATACTAGAAGTCTAAATCTCAAAATGCACTCACTCGAGGCACTCCTTAAAATGGAGAACATTGATATCTGTGCAGTGACTGAGACCTGCTTCAAGGCTCCAGAGAGCACCCCTGCACTACCAGGCTATAACTCATACCACACATTTCAGTCATGTAACCTGGACCAAAACACCAAAGGTGGAGGTGTGTCCATATTCATTAAGGCTATCCACACCTAAAGGCTAGCTGCTCAGCATAATGCATCTGAGGTTATCCAAGTGCAACTAACTCTGGGCAAGACTGCAATCCAAATTATAGCTTGCTACAGATCCCCCATCATGCCCCAGAATTCCCACTTCTCTTTTCTGGATGTACTGGAAAATATTAGGGTTCAACCAAACACGCTAATAATGCGTGACTTCAACTACCCCACCATTAACTGGGAAAACTACTCGTGTACCAACTCCTTAGCTCAATGCTTTCTGGAATTCATAAACTCCAATGCCCTGGATCAACTTATCCACACCCCCACCAGGGGCAACAATATCCTAAACTAGTCATTACCAACATGAGTACACACATGAAGTCAACTCCTCGTTGGTCCGATCCAACCATAAGGTAATCACGCTTGATATCCACATCCCACCCCCACCCCCCCATTAAGGAAACCACGGTAAAAAGTTTCTCCAAAGCCAACTTCATGCTTCTTAAGACAGAAGTGGTGAACTTCATTACACCCATGCAGATGGACAATACAGTTACAACTGCTGAATCCTGCACAAATGCACTCTATAAGCACTTACACGAGTGCATGAATTGTGCTATCCCAAACAGAACCAAGATGCTATCCTCCAAAAAAAGGAAGCCAATCTGGTGGTCCCATGCATTAAACAAACTGTACAACAGAAGGAAGAAACGTCTGCAAAAGAGAGTAAAATTCCATGAGTGGAGGAGCTCCCTGGTCAGCCTCAGTAAGAAGCTGAGATCCCTTATAAGATCCTCCAAAGCTAGCAACCAAAACAAAATTGCCACTAATTCTAAGGACAACCACAAAGCATTCTATAGCTATGTCAAGAATCTTGATGGCAACACCCAGATCTGCTCTGAGTTACAGCACAACGGCACAAAAATTACAGAACCAACTGATATTGCCAACATCCTGGCAGATAGGTTCAGTGCTAACTTTACCCCCCAACCCCCTAAAGGGCCCATATCTGTACAGGGAGAATGCAGAGTCCCTGTAATCACAACTATGCAGGTAAAAGCTGCACACTCTAAAGCCAAAAACACAGCATCCATGGGACCGGACAACATCCCAGGCTGCGTTTTACATAAACTTCAGAACAAACTGGCTCCCCACTTAAGCACCATGTTCAATAATAGCCTTGCATCAGGCTTTGTACCCACTTAATGGTGCACAGCAACAGTTATCCCACTCCACAAAGGGGGAGCCACCACTGATCCCAGGAACTATCGACCTATTAGCCTGACGAGCCTGGTCTGCAAGGCCATGGAACGTATCATCATGGAACTCATAAACAAAGATATTGGTAACCTCCAAACTCTGGATCCCACCCAGTTCAGGTTTGTGAAAGGCAGATCATGCCTCCTGAACCTGATCGACTTCTTTGAGGCAGTCATCAAAGCCGTAGATGAGGGTAAGGTGGTTCACACAGCTTATCTTGACCTCGCCAAGGCTTTCGACACCATCCCCCATTCTGGAAATATAGCAAAACTCACTAAACTAGGTATAAATCCCTACATCACAAGATGGGTTGCCAACTGGCTCACTGACAGAACCCACACTGTAAAAGTTGCAGACTCCAAATCTGACCTCAAAGCAGTGACAAGTGGAGTACCACAGGGTTCCATCCTGGGACCTCTCCTGTTTGGTATCTACTTGTCTGAAGTACAGGCTAACACAGAAAGCCTCTGGCTAATGAAGTTCTCAGATGATTGCAAACTAGGAGCCATAGTCAAGTCTCCAAATGATGTGGACATCCTACAGAAGGGCCTCGCTGAGACAGATGCCTGGTGTCAGAGCCATGGCCTCAATCTCAATGCCAAAAAGTGCAGTGTCATCCCCTTTGATAAAAACTCTGTACCCATGAACTACCACATAGGCAGCAATCTACTTAACACTGAATGTGTGATAAGAGACCTTGGGACCCAGGTGGACAGTAGTCTCCCCTTTGATAGTCGCATCGCCACAGTAGTCAAGAAGTCCTTCTATGTGGCACACCTCATCATAAAAGGGTTCTCATCCAGGAAAAAAGAGGTCATTGTTCCCCTCTACTCAACACTCATTAGACCCATTATAGAGTACAACGCCCCTTTTGGAATGTACCTGACAAGACATCTGCACCAGCTGGAAAGGCAACAGAAGTACCTCACAAAGAGGATTACTGGCCTCAAACGAATACCCTACACTGATCTCCTGAAAAAACTCCAGCTTTACTCCGTAGCATATCACCTACTCTGAGGTAATCTCTGCCTAACATATAAAGCTATGTCAAACCCAGAGCTGTTGGACATGCTACAGCTAAAGAAATCCCAATCCCTCTGAGCTACACGCTCTAGGGACCTAAACCTTGTCACCACAATAAACAGGACATACTGGAGGGATAGATTCCTGTCCCAGAGACTTCCCATACTCTGGAACAGGCTACCCATCTATGTCAAGCAAAGTTCTTCATTAGCACTCTTCAAGAAAAATCTTGATGAGTGGATGGGAAATAGGAAATACACCCCAGGTATCACTTCTGTCTCTCTGCTCGACAGTGGCACAGGAAATTAACTTTCTTGGGTGGCGTAAGCCAGGGAACCTTGTTGGCTAGGCTTATGTAGGCCCTTGGTCTGATAGCCTAGTACCTACCTATGTACCTATGAACACTACCTGTGACAGAATCACAGCTTCTTTCTTCACACCAGGATCACTCCAAGCACCATTCATATTAGACATGAAATTTGCAGGATTTTCTGCAATGGTCAAATGTAACGTGACTTAAATGATCACATTGAATCTAGCTCCTCCCCCTTAGGGCCCCCACCATGGTATGGGTGTTTTTTCTTTACACAGGGGTGCCTCGGGACATTAAACATTTATTTTTTTATAGCAAGGAAATGCTATGCTTTATTGCTCTAAAATAAGTAAATAAATAATTATGGAAAAGCTGTTCTGAAAGAATGGCACCCTAGGAGGCTGTCTGGCTGGGTTATGTGTAAGTCCATAAGTCTGGCCAGCTGTGCTTCAGGTTATCTGCCACAGGATTATAGTGCTTTTGTTTGAAGGCTGCTTTACAAAATGCATTTTTCTCCCACATGATTACTTAGCCCTTCTCCACATGGGGGGAGAACCATCCCTCATCTATATTCTAACTTTGAAATCACTGTAACTTTAATGTGATTTTTATTTAAGTGCTTCAGTGCTGAGTATACTATTACAGTAGTAGTTAGTAAAACAAAGAATAAATCTTCTTCTTTTGCCTTTTCCCGGTTAGGGGTCGCCACAGCGGATCATCTGTCCACTCATGATTGGCAGTGGAGTTTTACAGTGTCGAGTTGCCAGCCAGACGCCCAACCTTCCACAGAAGGCACACACATGCATGAAGTTCTATAATGATATTGTATGCAAGCATAGGTTGTGGATTCAAGCTCAGTTTACAGCTTATCAGATAATAGTTTATTTATGGTGTGTTCGATTTTATTTATTTATTTTTTTTATCTTGCTTTTGTTAATTGGATAGCCAGGCTGGAGAAGGTGACCCCTTTCACTCACAAGTCAGAGACAAAACATAAAATAACAAGTATTGTGGCTTAGAGGAAAGGGATTGGTATGGGGATGTCAATTTTGCATCCACACAATGAATAAAGAACAGTACATAGGAGCATAATAAATTGTATTGGCCTTAAAGTAGATGTTAGAAACCTTGCTGCACAGACTGGTGCAACTACGTACAGTTGGCCGTGATTTTAGAGTTGAAGCTCAAAACCAAAGAAATAGTGGATATAAAGGAATTAGATTACAGTATAATCTACAGTGGTGATGCTGCGGTAGCGTTGTCGCCTCACAGTAAGATGCTGTCCTGTTCGATTCTCAGCTAAAGCGCCTTCTGTGTGGAGACATGCGTGAATGGGCGTACCTTCGTTGAAGGTTGTGCGTCAGGGCCGGCAACTCGGCATGTAAAAATCTACTGCCAATCATTAATGGACTGGAGTTCCGCTGTGGCGACCCCTACCTGGGAAAAGCTGAAAGACACAACAACAACATAATCTACAGAAAATAGTAGGCGTGAAGGAATAGGTTAGAAAAGTTACTTTGTTGTCTTAACCCATGCCAGACTTATGACCTGTACATATTCCCATTCACCTTGCAGTAAGAAATGACAGCTGCTGCATTAGTAAGACATTTAACCCGCCCTTTCTTGCTTGCAACATCTGCACTTTATTCAATAACTGCACATCCTTTTGGTTCTCAGTTCTTTCCTGACACCATGGCTGAGCTGACAGAATCCTACATTATTTCCTTTCCTCTTTCTTCTTATTTAGTACTATCATGCCGAGGGAGACAGAAGCCAGTGATCACTGTTTTGCCCTTCAACAGCTCTCACTGCATTTGCACATTCATCTCTTGCAACTTCAATTTCCCTGTCATGCAACAATCAAAAGTAGGGCTTGCAGACTCCTGCTTCATAAAGGTCGGGTTTAGCTTTTCACTGTTTTTGAAAATATGTGGTTGTAGCATGCAGATCGGATTCCCCGTGTATTCTTTTTGTCTTCTTCTAAGTTTCAACAAATAAAATAAAGTCTGCCTGGGTGTACAATGCGAGAAACGTTGACCCTTGAGATGCTCAGGGAAATATGCTCTTTCTTGCAATACCTCCTTTAGATGTACTAGGGACCATCTGCTCTTAGGGAAATTAGTAATTCAACATTGTTCCTTTAAAACAAATCTCTTAGCTCAATTTGATGATTTTATATCGTGTATTATGTTCACCTTCATACACAATAAAACAAAAATGAGTCAGTCTTCCTGTGTGTGCGTGGGATTATCTGTGTTTTATAAATGTCTAAATGAGCCAGGATGCTATAAAAAGTAATAGCATTGTGAGTTTTGTAATGCTCTTTACTGCAAGTTCTGAAAATTTTCATTTAGAAAACATATTTCAGCACCGCTACCCAACGAACAATGTGCAAGTAAATACAGATAAAGTCAAATTTGTATTTGAAAAGAAAGAAACGGAAGTCACAGGAAAAACACAAAGGCGAGACTGCAGATTAGAAGTGCAATTTCCTCATAGTGCAAAAAAATTCTATTCTTAATGAGTCACTAGACAGGTGGGTAGTCAATAATAAACCTTTAGAGCAATATTTTGTAGCAAATTACTTGGATTATGATAAAAGGATGTTTCCTCTTTTGAGATTGGCTGGTAGATGAAATTATATTTGCTTCCCAATTTAACATCAGAAGCAACACGTATATGTTTTACAAAATAATTTATCACAAAAGCTTTGGTAACTACACAAAAAATTAGATTATATAAAGTAGAGACTCGTGAAGGGAGAAGTGTGACTGCATATATTGCTTATGTTATTATGCGATGTTAACATTTTTTTAGCAACTGAAATTAATGTGTAATAGGTGGGTGTTTGTATGTACAGGGAAATATCCACATGTAAAACTGCCAACTTTTCAGGAGTGGTCTTAATTTGTTCCAAAGCAGTAGATCTAATAGATACTAAAGCAGAGATGGTTAAGGCTATGGTTTACTAACAAGCTTCTTTCACCTAGACTTGGGTTCAATTGCCCATTTTCAGTACCATATTTCATGACTAAGTCACTTAAACAACATAAAGGTGAGGAAAAAATGAACAGAATAAAGTTTACATCATTCAGTGAAACAGCAGCCAGAAATACATCGTCATGATCAGTGTGGAACATTGCATTATGGGAAATGCAAGTGGTAAACTGGGAGAGTACATTGACAAGCTAGCAGATATTAAAAACAATATAGTGGAATATTGTGCAAAGCAATGAAGAATTCAAGTGATCTGTGAATAAAAGTAGCAGAAAAGCAAAAGAGGAAAGATACACTACCCTCACGGACATAGAAAGTTAAACCAGAACCAAGACAACTGAGATCTGTTTACTGATGGAAAAGAGATGAAATTGTCTACATATGATGTAGAGGACGGGTGATGAAGCAGAAAGGAGTGATAAACAATCGTAGAGAGAAGATTGATGACTGAGGAGGGGTAACTAATGGGGATACTAATTACAGGTGAGGAGGTTAGAATATGCAGGACTGAGGCAAGCATTTGCATGCAGAGGGATGCACAAGGTGGGAAGTGGAGAGCATTGTTAAATTTGCAAGGCATGAAAGACATCTTATTTTGTGAGTAGGGAGTTCTAGATAGCAGGACCTAGCTTTAGAGATATCTCTTTCAGTGTAGATTGTGGTAAATCTGCATTTGTTTAGAGGAAATACCCCAACATATTGAATACTTAGCATTTGGACATTCACAGAAAAATATTCTGCTATGGTTTCAAAACCAGGATTAACAAACGATATACGATGTATTGATATAGTTTGCTGCTAATGAAGGCTTTATTCTCCATAATAATAATCTGTGATGTCTTACCTATTAGTCTGCATATCTAAATAATATGTGATAGGTTATGGCTGGTATTCTGAACATGCATTGTCTTTCTAGAAGTAAATACTTGGCAGTTTTCCTACAGATATGGGAGCTTCTGTTTTATAAATTTGTAAATGAGGAAAGACACACAAAGTATTGTGTTCATCATGGACTGCATGACAGTGATACAGCGTAAACGCAGGGTGATTTCAAGAGCTAAGCTCAAGGGGTTCCCTAATGTTTACATCTCCTCAAGAACACTGCACAGCTACTGTATACCCTTGGGTAGTACATCTTATAGCACATAAAAAAAGAATAAAAACAACAGACAAACAAAACAGTTGCCTGTCTCCCATGATTCCAGACATCATAGTGGAGGTGTTGATGTCCTGTTTTCTCTGAGTCCTCAGATGTGGTGCCTACATGTTACAACAGCATTGTGTTACATCACAAATATTCCACTACAATGGTGTTAGTATGTGCACTTCCTTGTGCAGCAGCACCCAGCCTTCGACTGGGGCAATGCTTCGTGAAAGTAGTAAGCCATGTGACTAAAATTAGAATGGTTCATAGGTTCATAGGTTCGTACTAGGCTATCTGCCCTAGGGCATTTATAAGCCTAGCCAGAGTGTATGTGGCTTACACCACCCCTTAGGATGAGAATACTACGCACTTTTAGGGTTTAGTTTACTATGCCTCTGTCTAGTAGTGACACAGAGATGACCCCCCGGGTAAACATACGATCTCCCATCCACTCGTCGAGATTTCTCTTGAATAGAGTCAGTGAGGAGCTCTGCCTAACATGGACTGGGATTCTGTTCCAGAGTGTAGGGAGCCTCTGGGTTATGAATCTGTCCCTCCAGCACGTTCTATTTATTTCTGTGTTGAGGTTTAAGTCACTTGTGGCTCTGATGGATTTGGATTTTCTGAGGTGGAGCATGTCCATTAATTCAGGATTGGACATGGCCTTGTACGTCAGGCACAGATCACCTCTGAGTAGGCGGTATGCGACTGAATAGAGCTGGAGTTTTTTCAGTCGGGCAGCACATGACATATGTTTAAGACCCTTTATCCTCTTGGTGAGGAACTTTTGGGGTCTTTCCAACTGCTGCAGGTGTCGGGTGAGATACATCCCAAATGGGGCATTGTACTCAATCATTGGCCTGATAAGAGAAGAGTACAGGGGCACAATGACCTCTCTTGATCTAGATGTGAAACCCTTCATGATAAGGTGGGCAATATAGAAGGTCTTCCTAATCACTTTGGCAATGTGAGTGTCAAATGAGAGGTTACTGTCAACCTGGGTCCCTAGGTCCCTGATTACCTCTTCCGTACTTAATGGATTACCGCCTATGTGGTAATTTGTCGGTACCTTGTTTTTCCCAAAGGGTATGACTATACATTTCTTGGCGTTCAGATTAAGGCCATGGCTCTGGCACCAATTATCCATTTCTATGAGGCCTCTCTGAAGGATGTTTGTGTCCGCTGGAGTATCAATTATGGCGCCCAGTTTGCAGTCATCTGCGAACTTTGTCAGCCACAATCCTCCTATGTTTGCCTGTACCTCGGAAAAATAAATGCCGAACAAGAGGGGTCCCAGGACTGAGCCCTGTGGGACACCGCTTGTGACTGGCCAGAGTCTGACATAGCTCCAGCAACTCTGACCCTGTGGGTTCTGTCCTTGAGCCAGTTTGCAACCCATCTTGTGACATATGGGTTTACATTTAAGCTGGTGAGTTTGTCTATGATGCCCGAGTGGGGTATTGTGTCAAAGGCTTTTGCAAGGTCAAGGTAGGCTGTGTGAACTGCCTTGCCCTCATCAATGGCCTTAGTGACTGTTTCAAAAAAGTCAACCAAGTTCAAAAGGCAGGATCTGCCCTTGACAAAGCCAAATTGGGTAGGATCCAATGTCTGTAGGTCCCCAATGTCTTTGTTTATGAGTTCCATAATGATCCTCTCCATAGCTTTGCAGACCAGGCTCGTCAAGCTTATGGGGCAGTAATTTCCAGGGTCCGTAGAAGCACCGCCTTTGTGAAGTGGGTCCACTGTTGCCGTACGCCACTCTTTGGGTACGTATCCTGTAGTAAGGCTAAGATTAAACAGCAGCCTTATGTGTGGGTTTAGCTCCTCTTGGAGTTCATGTAGCACACAGCCCTGGACACCATCCAGTCCCATTGATGCTGTGTTTTTAGCTTTAGAGAGGGCGGCTCTCACCTGGGCATCTGAGATGATAGGGAGGCTACACTCTGCTGGGATAGTTATTTCTCCTTTTGGGGGGGAGGGGGAGGAGAAATTTGCACTGAACCTGTCTGCCAGAATGTTGGCAATGTCAGTGAGTTCAGTGTATTTTGTGTCATTTTGGACTAACTCTGAGAATATCTGGGAGTTTCCACCCAGGTTTCTAACATAGCTAAAGAAGGCCTTGTGATTGTCTTTTGTGTCTTTTGCGATTTTTCTCTCAAAGTTGGCCTTGGATGATTTTATGAGTGATCGTAGTTTTTTGCTAGTACTGATCAGAGATGCCTTCCCTTTTAGGGATTTTGCTCTGTCATGTAGTAGCTTCCTCCTCCTGTTGTAAAGTTTGTTTATGGCTGGGGTCCACCAGACCGGCCTGCCTTTGGGGAATGGGTCTTGGTTTTATTTGGGATTGCATGATCCATGCATTCTTGAAGGTGCCCATAGAAGGCATTTGCAAAGGATTCAGCAGTGTGGGTTGTGGTTTCCACTGGCCCAGGGGCCTTGAAAGATACCACTTCAGTCTTAAGAAGTGTGAAGTTTGCTTTTGAGAAGTTCTTCACTGTGGTCTTTTGTGCAGGGGGTGGGGGCGGATGTGGATTTCCAGTGAGATTAATTTATGGTCTGATCTTACCAAAGAGGGATGTACTTCCGGTGTGGAGCATTTTGTCCCCATGTTTGTGATGATCAGGTCTAGTATATTGTCTCCTCTTGTGGGAATGGTGACTAGTTGTTCTATTGCATTTGAGTTTATGAATTCTAGGAACCCTTGGGCTAGGGTGTTGGGGCTTGAGTAATGTTCCCAGTCTATGTTTGGGTAGTTGAAGTCTCCCAAAATGATGGTATTTGGAGAGACATTCATACTCTCCAGTGTCTTCAGGAAGGCTGTGTGGGGTTCCTGAGTTTGAGAGGGTGGTCTGTAGCATGCTACAAACTGTAAGTCAGTTTTCCCTATGGTTAGTTGCACCTGGATAGTCTCCGATGCTTCGTGCGTTGCCACTAACCTGGAGGTGTGGGTATCTTTGATGAAAATGGATACTCCCCCACCTTTTGTGGTTCGGTCCAAGTTTTGGGGCCGGAAAGCATGATATGAGGTAAAACCTGATAGTGCTGGGGTGCTCTCAGGAGCCTTTAACCAGGTTTCAGTCACTGCACAGACATCGATGTTCTCCATACTGAGGAGGGCTTCGAGGGCATGCATCTTGAGGTTTAGACTTCTGGCATTGAGCAGCATTACCCTTAGTTTTTTTCCACTTGTGTTTTCTAGGGAGGTAGGTTTGTCATTTGAGCCTTGCCTAAAAAAGGCACTATGGGGGTGGCAAGAGCCTTGGTAAATATCCGGAAGCCCAGGGGTGACAGGTGCAAGCCATTCCTTGCGAAGCAGCGTGGCTTGTCAAGCATGTCATCCCAAGCAGACAGACACTGGATCCCCTTAGAATGACACCAGTAATTAAGCCAATTGTTAAAACTGATCATTTTGTCTTTGTACTGTGGCATCATTCTTGGTGAGGGTAAGATGCTGCTCAGGGTGAGGGTCATACCGGCCTGGGCTACATAATCAGAGAGCTCCTCTATGTCTCTTTTCATGTAGTCCAGGGAGGTACGTCTCAGGTCGTTCACACCGGCATGTACAATGACTGAGTCATATTTGTACTTGCTGTGGAGTAACCTGAGTGCTTGTGTTATGTGGCGGATTCTAGCTCCCGACAGGCAGCTTACTGTGACCCTCTCCTTGTTCAGTCTGGTGAGCGGGACGTCAGTGTGCCTGACTATGGTTCTTAGTTTACTTGTCACTACAGCTACTTATCAGACTACCATCAATCATTTACACATCTATGCCATCCCTTTGACAGCAGTAGCACCCCAATATGTTTTAAATCCTGCAGGCTCTGTCTATTGGGCTTTTCAAAATCTCAGAACCACACTGAGCTTCTGATATCCTAGGCACTGAGGGAAGTGCTTGTAAATTGTATTTCTTCTCTGTTGAATACATATGCTGACTGCCCACTAGATGTTAACAAACTACAATTCTGTAAAATTAAAAAGAAGGATAACTGTTTACTCTGATGGGTATTTTAGAATGCCTTGTGTCCACTTAGCAATGCTACAGAATAATGAGCAGCACTGCCTTATGGGTAGGAGGCCTAGTCGGTTAACTTATATCCATGCCGGCTAACAACTCTGCAGTCATTCTGTTTCATTTTCTTAAGTTTTCCAGTGCTCATGTGTTTTTGTGCTATTGAATAATGCCACTGCACCTGGCCCCCCAGTCATGAAACTGTCACATTTAGGACCACCGCCACCCATCACCATTAGCTGGATTACCCATGTCAAGCCACTTCATCTGATGTCTCTACTGTGCCATCTGTGGTATTAATGAACTGCCCCTGACCCCCCCAAGATAAAAGCTCAGAGAATTATCAGTCCATCAGGAATTAGCCATCCTGGGCAAAAGTCAACTTGTGGAAAATATAACTGCAAGTGATTAACAGTAGCAGATCAAGTACTGCTAAAAATTGCCAGTTCCTCAAAACTTATATGATTTCTTTCTCTGACTTGTGAGCATCTCTGAGTTGATTGCATTAATTACCTGGGGTGTGGAAAGATTATTTCCAAATATAGTACAGTTACTATTTATATATTTTTTCTGAAGTACTGTTTCAGTTTAAGGTTACAGTACTTCTGCTTGTAATTGTTGCAGGGACATATCTAACTATATTTGCAGTGCAGTCACATTCCTGACCCAAATTTGGACAAAGGAAAGTTTACAGTCGTGGCACCAGTGCAGAATGTAACAAGATTGACTAGACATTGCCTCTTGTTTTATTGGTGGTCATCTGTATGAGTGGCACAGTGGTGCAACAGTTAGCATTGTCATCTCAGAGCAAGAGGTTCTCTGGTTTGATTCCTAGCTGTGGTGTCTTCTCTGCAGAGTCTGCATGTCTTCCATGCATTCACATGGGTTTCCTCTGGGTGCTCCGGTTTCCTCCCACATTCCAAAGACATGCATTTCCCCCCAGGTCTCTGCTGAAAATGGGCTCTGTCCCAGTCAGACTTTCCCAGTAAACAAATAAATAAAAATATATAGATGGTGAGGGTTTAAAGTAGAGCTGTAACTGTTGAGGTAGTTTCTCTGGCCTTTTGTTATGGCAGTTAATATTCTTATATAGTTCAGATAAGCACCTTACATAGCTTACTTAAAGCCATTTCACTGGACAAAGAAACTGTGAAACAATGCCCAGTCAGTCCAAAGAAAGAAAGAAATGTTTAAGCGATGTCAGAGATACTTTACTTGCTCAGACTGATAGAGATGACATAGGTCCTGTTACCAAGGAGAAAGCAATAAATACATTACAAGCAAACAAACAGACTAAGTGGCCCATTAAAACAATCATCCCCAGGTGAAAGGAAGCATACAAGGAATTAAATAAATGGAATATACTGCTTAAATTACTCCTATGATGAATAATATTAGCCACTGCTGTACCCCATGTTTTACTTTCTAAAGTAAGTAAAATCTTTTCTGTGAATTAATTCTAGAACTTCTGTAATGGTTCCTAATAATTTCTAGGTAGCTTCTTAGACACCAGTGAACTGCCAGCACATATGCCTTAGCAACAGTTAAGCTACATCAGACTTTTCCATGGCAATAAGTCCAAGGGAAAATATACATGTAACGGATATTAAAAAATAGAAAACAGGAAAACAAGGGTACAGACTGTTCTATTATGCAGAATTTAAACATGCAATGAAAAACGTGTATCAGAAATGTCTTATTCATATTCTTTTTTTTTCTTTTTGAATCTTTAAGGATCTTTAATGCATATCACATGTAGGGAAATATCATAATACTTTTGTAGGGCATGGGGCACTTGGATTATGCTTCAAATTCAAGGAAAAGGGTAGCTTTATTAAGACCCTCTCTGTTGTAAGGAAGGTGCTTAAAACTTTAAGCACCTCTCAGAACTGTTAAGTTCTAGATTCAGTCTCGAAAATAACAGTAACAGCAATAAGCTAAACTGCTTTAACAGCTGTTAGATACCTTCCTGACCCCCCCCCCCCATATGCACACAGGGAGCACATAAAGCTCTATGCACTCCAAAGAATTAAGAATAGGCCTTACCAGTCATAAATCACTTATTATGCGTTCTTGATATGAATGACAGCATTCAGCTCTTGAGTTTCACTTTGCTGCAATCTAAAGGTGAATGTCTTGATGTCCCTGTCGCAAACAAATAACAGCATATGATTATGGCTGGAGACCCATTTATAATCCTCTGTGCTTAATATTTTTCTAAATCTTTTGATGATGTAGCAGATTCTTCATTTTCTGAGATTACTTATTTTTAAGTGAATTATGTTGAAAACTGAAGATAGTTAAAGTATGCCTGCTGTTAACTTGTTACTCTTTGCATGCTCCCTTGTCTGGATTACCTGTGATGTGCAAGGCTTACTGGCTACTCATTGACCAATCAGAAGGTGGGACTGTGTTGCATAGGGTCTATATTATATCATCAAACGCTTAAAAAAGTGAACGCTGATTGATCGACCTAATTTAAGCGAAAGCTTACAATCTCGAACTGTCAGATCAGTGATTTTTTTCCCAGGGAAAAAAATCGCTGATCCAAAACACATACACACAACACAAGCACACCAAACAAACAGAAATCCACACACATACACCTAAAATCTGATACCTAACCCTACACTAAACTATGCACACACCACTAACTACCCACTTACCTTAACCCAAACCATAACCCTAAGGTCCGTCACTATCGCACACTCACCTCACTTGCTCCCTAACCCTAACTCACTTAAATCCGCCCTAACCCTCATGTCCACTCAATCGCACACACACCTAACCCAAGCCCTAACCCTAACTCACCTAAATCACCCTAACACTCACATCCACACAATCGCACACTTACCTGAATCCGACCAGTAACTTTCCACCATAACACTGGAAATACCGAAGCAACAGAAACAGACAACCGAATTATTTCCCTAGGAAAAAATTTGAGTTTCTGCTGCTTTGATATTTTGCAGTTTCGCGAAAATAAGTTAGCTCAATCAGCGTTCGCTTTTTTAAGCGTTTGAGGATATAATATAGACCTGTTGCATACTACTGTAGCATGTTTTGAAACGGTCTGGGAAGTTGTGACTGAGACTGTTGCTACAATAACCCATAACAGCATCTCATTTTATTCATGCTGGTCCATGGAGGTACCTTCAAACCTGGATCTTTCACAAAAGAAGCATGGTACAGGACCCAAGAGCCTCGTGGGTAGGATTATGTAAAACAGGTGTCCACAATTTAAGAAATACTTAAATGAGACCATACTAAAGCAGTCAAAACAATGTAATACAGGCAGCAAGAATGACTAGGTGAACCTCATCTGCTGACTAACTCTGTACATCATTGTCCCTGGCAAAAGCACATGTACTCATTTAAGAAATTAGCTCTTTCACTTTGCCTATAAATCAGTGTAATCCACATTTTTAGCACACTTCCTATTTCCAATGACAGCTTTATTCACTGCATCATTTATTTTGAAAGGCTTTCTCTTAGAGGCACAAATAAATCTGCATAAAGGATGATGTTCATTTAATAAGCCATTGCTACTGCCAAAAAAGTGTTTAAGCAAGCATCGGTGTAATCATTTAAAGCTATACTAAGCTGTTCTGTGTATTGACTAAATATTTCATTACCTCTTTTGGATTTTCCACTGAGACTAAGAAGAAAAGTAAATCAAAGACTAACAGTTTCTCTGGCCAAATAGAGCTCTGCAGTCGTGTGCAGTGTGCTGCGTCAGCATGAGCTATCTTTCTCATGCTGAAACAAATGGCAGCGGTACTGGGTGAACTGAACCACGAGCTACACTTTACCATCTTTCTTTATGATTTGGAGTGGTACTACAGAATGTCTTGGCTTTACTAGTTTTGTTACACAAAGAGTGGATCAGGAGTCAAGCAGTTACAAAACTGGTAATGTCGCTTTAACTCTAGGGAGCGATAAAGAAAAGATTCTGACAATAACTTCATGCTCTTCTTGACCGATGCTTCTTTGGCATATGGCCAACTGCTTGGATTCACACAGCAGATATCCTGATGGTCAAACCTGATGGTTGGTAGGCCACCACTGAAATAGACAGGGGGACCCATGTAGTCTGGCAGTTAGGGCAGAGGATTAAGGCTATGGTCTGTTAGCAAACTACTTTATGTGGTATAGGGATTGATATTAACAAACTACTTTATGTGGTATAGGGATTGATATTAACAAACTACTTTATGTGGTATAGGGATTGATATTAACAAACTACTTTATGTGGTATAGGGATTGATATTAACAAACTACTTTATGTGGTACAGGGATTGATATTAACAAACTATTTTATGTGGTACAGGGATTGATATTAACAAACTACTTTATGTGGTAAAGGGATTGATATTAACAAAATATGTGGTATAGGGACTGATGTTAACAAACTACTTTATGTGGTATAGGGATTGATATTAACAAACTACTTTATGTGGTATAGGGATTGATATTAACAAACTACTTTATGTGGTATGGGGATTGATATTAACAAACTACTTTATGTGGTATAGGGATTGATATTAACAAACTACTTTATGTGGTGTAGGATTTGATATTAACAAACTACGTTATGTGGTATGGGGATTGATATTAACAAACTACTTTATGTGGTACAGGGATTGATATTAACAATCTACTTTATGTGGTATAGGGATTGATATTAACAAACTACTTTATGTGGTACAGGGATTGATATTAACAAACTACTTTATGTGGTATAGGGATTGATATTAACAAACTACTTTATGTGGTACAGGGATTGATATTAACAAACTACTTTATGTGGTATAGGGATTGATATTAACAAACTACTTTATGTGGTATAGGGATTGATATTAACAAACTACTTTATGTGGTATGGGGATTGATATTAACAAACTACTTTATGTGGTATAGGGATTGATATTAACAAACTACTTTATGTGGTATAGGGACTGATATTAACAAACTACTTTATGTGGTATATTGATTGATATTAACAAACTACTTTATGTGGTATAGGATTTGATATTAACAAACTACGTTATGTGGTATAGGGATTGATATTAACAAGCTACTTTATGTGGTATAGGGATTGATATTAACGAACTACTTTATGTGGTATAGGGATTGATATTAACAAACTACTTTATGTGGTACAGGGTTTAATTCCCTCTGCCTTCATTTGCCTACTGTGTGACTTTGAACAGGTTACTTAACCAGAGAGTGTTTTGGGGTGATTGAGAATTTGGCCTAGGCTCCTTAGGGGTCTCTTTGACTGCTTACCTAGTAACTACCTATGAAACTAATCTGGAGTTTAACAAGACATTTAACATATACCTCACAGGAATTAGAGAAATAATTACAAAATACAAAGGCAAGGCCCATAATGGTGGTATGGATAGGAGACTGTCTGACTAACAGAAACAGTGTGTGGCTGTGATGACAGAAAGTGTGTGTAGTTTTTACTATTTATATGAATAAAATTAAATGAAATACCCACATCTCAACATTTATAAAGTCAGCAACAAAATGCCAACATTGGAAATGCTGACATGTTGCTATACATGTGCAGATTGACAATCTCTGTGCTTGAAAAACTTAACATAAAATATAATTTAAAAGAATCATTTTTGCTGGGAGGCAAGTCCCTTGCACCTCCCATACCCCCTGCTAATTAATATACTAATGAATACTCTAACTTGGAGATCACATAATCATGGGGCAAAGGCATAGTTCCCTACCCCAAGAACTGTGCGATCTTGCACATCTATCAATCATTTATTCAATCAAATTTAGTCGGCTAAACAGATGTCATCCTGTCTTAAAGAGATGCTTGATCTCACAGTGCATTGAATTTGGCTTGGCAGTTGTAAAGTCAGATGTGAAATAAAGAGCTTAACTGCCCTTCTGCTGTGCTGGCATTTTGTGAGTTATTAATGTTGCGCTTCTATTTAAATGTCAACGTATGCTGCCATTCTTGCCGTCACTGAGCAAAATGAATGGATAACCTTGGATGCACATCAGCAGGACAGCTAAATCTTTTAAACTTGTTTTCTCCAGATACTATTCTGGCACAGGTAGGTTATATGACCAAGACTGTTGGACAGCTTACAGATGGACAGGGTATCCCTAGCAAAGACAGCTATAAAGTGCAGAGTCCCAATAGGTAGCAACTTGGCACTTATAGAAAATAAATAAAAATAAAACAAAAAAAAGGTTTATGCGTGGGGAGGGGTTCAAAGAATAGTATCTGCTAGGAGGGATGCGTGCAAGGGAAACAGGCAATATAAATAAATCAGGGATTATAATAACATCTGGGGCAAATCATACAGTGTGCTGAGAAAGAGTGCTTGAGAAGATGAAAAAAATGTGAAAGATTGGAGGGGTGTAGGTAGGGGTTCTCATCTCAGACGTGCTGAGAAAATTGCTTGCATTTTGTAAGGCACGAGAAAAACCACAACTGGAGCAATTTTTCCAGTTTTGGTGACCACACCACCAAAAGGGAGATTCTGATGGAACAGACTATTCAAAAGGGAGTTACAAAAATGGCAGATAGGGTAAGGCATGAGGAACTGTACCTTATGAGGAGCATGCGCACATTAAAAGAAGAAGAATAATGGGGGCGTGATACTGATGTCTCACACTGTCAGGCTGCAAAAGGGAGCCCCAGAATCTAAGTGAAAGAAAAAGGAAAAAAACAAGGAAGGAAAAGGAAAATGATAGATAACTGGAATGACTGAGGGAAGCATTATTTCACTGAGAGAGTAGTCGGGGCATGAAACATGCTGATGAAGGTTATGCTGGTGAGTAGAGTAATGCAAGGGTTCAGGAATGGAAACAACAGATGAAAAACTTCATGTGGAATGTTTAATGATGGAGGGCAAGAATAACTTTTTCTTTATGCTTTTTGCCCCATGCCTGCCATCCAAAAGCCTCCCTCTATGAGACCCAGACAGTTATTTTCCATACAAGCAATGTGTCCAGTGCAGTGCAGGGTGAGCTGTTCAAAGCAACTCATCATCCAGGTAGTCATGAGGGTTGTCTGTGTCATAGCTTGCATCCCTGAAAGGATGCAGATAGTCAGGAAGTTTCTATTTTAAAGCAGTAACCCCATTCCTTGGTGGTTATTTGTGCACCTGCATTAGTGCAGGGACTACAAATAACCCAGTATCTGAGCAAACTTGCTACTTCAAATGCTTAGACAAAGCCTACCAATGCTAGCTTGAGTAGCCACAGCTTAGTCCCTCCCAGTATCACTTCCAACTTTCCATGCTCCTAGGCATCTGCCTATAGCACTAAAGTGGCATTAGAGGCAGTCAGGAAACCACTGAAGCCTTCCCCCAGGATGGGTTCATAGGTTCATAGGTTCATAGGTTGGTACTAGGTTATCAGCCCTAGGGCCTATACAAGCCTAGCCATAACAATTCCCTGGCTATTTCTTCCCACACTATTTACTTCCCTGGACCACTGTCTAGCAGGACGACTGACATGATCCCTGGGATGAATTTCCTTTCTCCCATCCAATCGTCAAGGTTCCTTTTGAAGAGGGACAAAGAGGCACTCTGTTTGACATGTATGGGCAGTCTATTCCAGAGTCTGGGGAGTCTCTGCGTCAGGATCCTATCCCTCCAGCATGTTTTGTTTATTGTGATGATAAGGTTTAGATCCCTGGAGTGTGTGGCTCTAAAGGATTGGGATTTCTTTAAGTGTAGCATGTCCAACAACTCTGGGTTTGACATGGCCTTGTATGTTAAGCAGAGATCGCCTCTGAGTAGACGATATGCGACAGAGTATAGTTGGAGTTTTTTAAGGCGGTCAACATAGGGCATCTGCTTTAGGCCTGTGATTCTTTTAGTGAGGTATTTCTGCGGCCTTTCCAGTTGTTGCAGATGTCTTGAGAGGTACATACCAAATGGGGCATTGTATTCTATAATGGGTGTAATGAGGGATGAGTACAGTGGGACAATGACCTCCTTTTTTCTGGATGAAAAGCCCTTAGTGATGAGGTGTGCCACATAGAAGGATTTCCTGACTGTTGTGGCAATGTGGTTAACGAAGATGAGACCACTGTCCACCTGTGTCCCTAAGTCTCTTATCACACTTTCGGTGTTTAGTGTACTGCCACCTATGTGGTAATTCACGGGTACATGTTTTTTCCCAAAGGGGATAACTATACAATTCTGGGCATTGAGCTTGAGCCCATGGCTCTGGCACCAAGCATCTGTTTCTGTAAGGCCCTTTTGTAGAGTATCCACATCATTTGGGGATTCAGTAATGGCTCCCAGTTTGCAGTCATCTGCGAACTTTGTTAGCCAGAGTCCCTTAGTGTTGGCCTGTACGTCAGAGAAGTAGATGCCAAACAAGAGAGGTCCTAGGACTGAACCCTGAGGTACTCCACTTGTCACTTGTCTGGAGGTGGATTTGGAGTCAGCTACTTTTACAGTGTGGGTTCTGTCAGTAAGCCAGTTGGCAAAACATTGGGTGACGTAGGGATTAATGCCCAGCTTAGCAAGTTTATCTATGATTCCAGAGTGTGGGATGGTGTCAAAGGCCTTGGCGAGGTCTAGATAGACTGTGTGGACCACCTTACCCTTGTCCATGGCTTTGGAGACTGATTCGAAGAAGTCAATCAGGAGACAAGATCGGCCCTTCACGAACCCAAACTGGGTGGGGTCCATTGTTTGAAGGTTGCCAATGTCTTTGTTTATAAGTTCCATGATAATATGCTCCATGGCCTTGCAGATAAGACTTGTCAGACTGATGAGACAGTAGTTTCTGGGATCCAAGGTGAATCCCCTCTTGTGGAGTGGAATAACTGTAGCTCTGTGCCACTCAGTGGGCATGAAACCTGAGGTGAGGCTATGAGTGAACATGACACTTAAGTGAGGAGCCAGTTCGTATTGTAGTTCATGTAGTACACAGCCCGGGATGTCATCTGGTCCCATGGATGCTGTATTCTTAGCTTTGGAGAGTGCGTCTTTTTACTTGTGTGGCCGTTATTACCAGAATTTGGCAATCTTCCGGTATTGAGATGGGCTGTTTAGGGGGTGAGAGGGTGATGAAGTTGGCACTGAATCGATCTGCCAGGATATTGGCAATATCCTTGGGATCAGTATATTTAATGCCATTCTGTTTTAGCTCAGAGCAGATCTGAGCATTGCCATTTAGATTCTTGACATAGTTATAGAATGCCTTGTGGTTGTCTTTGGAATCTTTGGCAATTTTATTTTTGTAACTAGATTTGGAGGATTTTATGAGGGATCTCAGTTTCTTACTGAGGCTGATAAGGAAGTTTTTTGCATCCTGGGATTTTCCTCTTTTCTGCAACAGTTTCTTCCTGTTGTTGTAAAGTTTGTTTATGGCAAGGGACCACCAGATTGGCTTCCTTTTTTTGGAGGAGAGCATCTTGGTTCTATTTAGGATGGCACGATTCATGCATGAGTGGATGTGCTCGCACAGTGCCTTAGTGTAGGATTCAGCAGTCGAACTTTCAGTTCCCGTCTACATGGGTGTTATGAAGTTTGTCACTTCTGACTTAAGTAGCATGAAGTTGGCTTTGGAGAAGTTTTTTATGGAGGTTTCCTTACTGGGGGGTAGGGGTGGGATGTGGATGTTAAGGGTGATTAGCTTATGGTCAGACCTGACTAACAAGGGGGTGACCATAGGTGTGGAGCATCAATTTCCCATGTTGGTAATGACCAGGTCTAGGATATTGGAGCCCCTGGTGGGACTATGGATTAGTTGATTTTTTTTTAGTTGGAATTTATGAAGTCCAAGAACCGTTGGGCAAAGGTGTTGGTACATGAGTAGTTTTCCCAGTTAATGGCAGGGTAGTTAAAATCACCCAGTATTAGTGTGCTTGGTTCTATCTTAATATTTTCCAGTATGTTTAGAAAGGTGTAGTGAGAATCTTGGGGCATGGTGTGGGATCTGTTTACCTAGTGTTAATTGCACCTGGAGAATTTCAGATGCATTGTGTTGGGCAACTAGCCTGGTCATGTGAATATCCTTGGTGAATATGGACACTCCTCCACCTTTAGATTTTCAATCCTGGTTTGGTGGCCGAAAAGTGTGGTAAGAGTTGTAGCCTGGTACTGCAGGGGTGCTCTCTGGAGCCTTGAACCAGGTCTCAGTTACTGCACAGATATCGATATTCTCCATTTTTAGGAGTGCCTTGAGAGAGTGCATTTTGAGGTTTAGACTTCTAGCACTGAGTAGCATTACCTTCAGATTTTGCATGCTTGTACCTGTTATGGTGGTGGTTTTGTCCTTTGAACTTTGCCTACCACTCATTTACCATCCTCCCCAGTGCAGCTCTTCCAGTATCTCAGCCACTAGTTGAACATAGATCATTTGGGACCCTATCTGGGCTTTATCCCTCCACACCTGGAACCCAGTCAGGTCTTTATCCCTCTATGCAACAGAGCCAGAGTTAAGCCACAACAGTTTGGGTCACTCAGTAAACTATTTAGCTTCTGTCAACGTCTTCATATTATTGTATGTACATATGACATCACTTTAGGGAGAGGTTATCTGTAATAAAACATGATACTCCCCTATTTGTCAGAGTTGTGAGTTCATTGATATGAACCCTGTAGTATGTTGTGCACCTATGAGCATAACTGCACTGATTTCTGTGTTATGGCTTACTGCGAGCACCTCATAGCCTATATTCTAGTGATTATCAGTACTGGCATCACTGTGCCAGATTTGATGTGGCTAAAACTGTTACAATCCTGGATCTAAAAATGTAGGTGCACTGAAGGTTGAAGTCCAAAGCCAAACTTAAGTTAATGCAAAGCTTGAAACAAGGTCATGCTTTTATATGTGCTAAGCGGTTTGTGGTTAGCAAACTAAAAATCATCTTTATTCAGAGTGTGAAAATATTAATTGCTAGTGGTATTTAACATATATATTGCAGGTAGTTATCCTATGTCATTGAATTTACAGGTTTTAAATTATAGTCTTATGAGCAATTTGTGTCATGAATTTATTACTGTTTAGTCAAACTTAACACAAAAGACTGATGAACTGTAACAAACTTTAACAAAGTTAACAATATAACAATGGAGATAAAATAATCTGTGAGGAAGCCAAGAAAATGCTGTCAGGTCACTTAGTAGGTCAAGGCGGCCATTCAGAAGAAAATGGCCAGATAAGGGTAGGATGCCTAATTAAAAGCAGGAGTCAGAGAATCATAGGCATATGCCAGAATGTTAAATAAATTCCTTTCCTTGGAATTAAAGATGTAAAAAAACGTAAAAGCAAAGACAGTAAAGTAGGGGGTAATGGATGGGGGCAAATGGAGAGGTAAACAAAAAACAAGGAACATGTGGGAAACTCAAGAAATTTAAGGGACATAGGCCTTAGGGTCAGAATATCTACCCTTACTGCTAAAATAATGGGCAGGAATGCTGGGTAACCAAATGACAAGCCCATAGTCTCCTCATGAGAAAACTGGTTTAGTTAAGAAAAAGGATGGTGGCAGAGGTCCTTCTACTTAATAATGGGCTTAGATAGAGCTAGCAAATTAAGGCCTTTCAATTTGACATCCACCTAGGGAAGATTATAGAAAAGTCCAGAATAGCAGGCCTCTAACCTTATTGAAAGACACTGTCCCAGAAAAGGACAGCACTATGTCTTGCACAACATTATCTTACCAGTCCAGTTTAATCCACTTTTAAGAATTGGCTACCTATAAGATGGACAATGGAATTCTTGTGAATGTGGTATATGTAGATTTCAAAAAGGCCTTTGACAGTGTGTTTCAGGGGTGACCATTGGGGAATATTAGGGGTATAGAGGTGAGGTGGAAAGGAAACTAGTTGGCAGCGTGCTGCAATTAGAAAGGAACCTCTACAGTGTTTTTGTTGTGATGTCAGCATAAAAAGACCTCCTGAGCTCTGCAACTGAGGTTGTCTTGTGTTCATATAATTTCATGGGTCATGTGCAACCTGCCATACACCTGGTGACAATGACAGTCTGATATGTAATGTTAGTCTACAACAGACAATACAATTATACATCACCAAACCATATAATCACAAAATACAGCTAATCAAAAGGCTAAATATGTATCAAAACTGTATCACTTTACCAATAAAAAAGCATTTTTATTTGCAGGGAGCAAGCCCCAATGTATCCTCCACAACATTATATATACCATCTTAAAAAAATCACACAATAAGAAAAGGGTACATTCCCCCGCTGTACTTTGATCTGTTGCAGACACATACCAGTATTTGTGTGCTGTTGAATATTTGATCATTTTGCTATGACTCAGTCAGTTGAAATAAATAAGTTATGGGTTCTCATGTTTTTTTATCTATCTGTCTGGTCATTACAAACAAGAAAAACAGATAGATTTCCCATGCAGAATTATTTTCCTTTTTGTCCTTAGGATAGAAGTAAAACTAATATTTCACACAGCTCTTTTCTTTGAATTAGAAACGTTTTGTTTGTTCAAGACACTGATGGAGATTTATCCACTCTCGCTCCTACTATCATGGCTTAGTATGCCCTCTCCCTCTTACTATCATGGGTCAGTATGCAGTCTCCCCCCCCTACTATCACGGCTCGGTATACACTCTCCCTCCTACTATCATGGTTTGATATGCACTCTTCCTTCTACTATCATGCCTCGATATGCACTCTCCCTCCAACTATCATGGCTCGGCATGCACTCTCCCTCCTACTATCATGGGTCGGTATGCACTCTCCCTCCAACTATCATGGCTCGCTATGCACTCTCCCTCCTACTATCATGGCTTGGTATGCACTCTCCCTCCTACTATCATGGCTCGGTATGCACTCTCCCTCCTACTATCATGGGTCGGTATGCACTCTCCCTCCAACTATCATGGCTCGGTATGCACTCTCCCTCCTACTATCATGGCTTGGTATGCACTCTCCCTCCTACTATCATGGATCAGTATGCCCTCTTCCTCCTACTATCATGGGTCGGTATACACTCTCCCTCCAGCTTTCATGGCTTGGTATGCCCTCTCCCTCCTACTAATATGGGTCGGTATGCCCTCTTCCTCCTACTATCATGGGTCGGTATGCACTCTCCCTCCTACTTTCATGGCTTGGTATGCCATCTCCCCCCTACTATCATGACTCAGTATGCATTCTCCCTCCTACTATCATGGTTCGGTATGCCCTCTTCCTCCTACTATCATGGGTCGGTATGCACTCTCCCTCCTACTATCATGGTTTGGTATGCACTCACCCTCCTACTATCATGGGTCAGTATCCCCTCTCAATCCTACTATCATGGCTTGGTATGCACTCTCCCTCCTACTTTCATGGTTTAGTATGCACTCACCCTCCTACTATCATGGTTCGGTATGCACTCACCCTCCTACTATCATGGCTCGGTATGCCCGCTCCCTCCTACTATCATGGCTTAGTATGCACTCACCCTCCTACTTGTCATGGCTCAGTATGCACTCTCCCTCCTACTATCATGGCTTAATATACACTCTCCCTCCTACTATCAAGGCTCAGTATGCCCTCACCCTCCTACTATCATGGGTTGGAATGCACTCACTCTCCTACTATCATGACTCAGTATGCAATCTCCCTCCTACTATCATTGCTCAGTATGCACTCTCCCTCCTACTATCATGGTTTAGTATGCACTCACCCTCCTACTATCATGGCTCGGTATGCACTCACCCTCCTACTATCATGGGTTGGAATGCACTCACTCTCCTACTATCATGACTCAGTATGCAATCTCCCTCCTACTATCATTGCTCAGTATGCACTCTCCCTCCTACTATCATGGTTTAGTATGCACTCACCCTCCTACTATCATGGGTCGCTATCCCCTCTCCCTTCCACTATCATAGCTTGGTATGCACTCTCTCTACTACTATCATGGCTTGGTATACACTCTCACTACTACTGTCATGGCTTGGTATGCACTCACCCTCCTACTATCATGGCTTGGTATGCACTCACCCTCCTACTATCATGGCTCGGTATGCACTCTCCCTCCTGTTGGTATGCACTCTCCCTCCTACTATCTTGGGTTGGTATCCCCTCTCTCTCCCACTATCATGGGTCGGTATGTACTCTCCCGCCTACTATCATGACTTGGTATGCCATCCCCCTTCTACTATCATGGTTCGGTATGCACTCTCCATAATACTATCATGGCTCAATATGCACTGTCCCTCCTGTTGGTATGCCCTGTCCCTCCTACTCTCATAGTTCGGTATGCACTCTCCATAATACTATCATGGCTCAGTATGCACCCTCTCTCCTGTTGGTATTCCCTCTCCCTCCTACTATCATGGGTCAGTATGCACTCTCATTCCTACTATCGTGGGTCGGTATGTCCTCTCCCTGCTACTATCATGGGGCGGTATGCCCTCTCCCTCCTACTATCATGGGTTGGTATGCACTCTACCTCCTACTATCATGGGTTGGAATGCACTTACTCACCTAGTATCATGGGTCGGTATGCCCTTTCCCTCCTACTATCATGGGTCGGTATGCACTCTCCCTCCTACTATCATGGGTTGGAATACACTCTCCCTCCTACTTTCATGGCTTGGTATGCCCTCTCTCTCCTACTATCATGGGTCGGTATGCCCTCTTCCTCCTACTATCATGGGTCGGTATGCACTCTCCCTCCTACTTTCATGGCTTGGTATGCCATCTCCCCCCTACTATCATGACTCAGTATGCATTCTCCCTCCTACTATCATGGTTCGGTATGCCCTCTTCCTCCTACTATCATGGCTTGATATGCACTCTCCCTACTACTATCATGGTTTGGTATGCACTCACCCTTCTATTATCATGGGTCAGTATCCCCTCTCATTCCTACTATCATGGCTTGGTATGCACTCTCCCTCCTACTTTTATGGTTTAGTATGCACTCACCCTCCTACTATCATGGTTCAGTATGCACTCACCCTCCTACTATCATGGCTCGGTATGCCCTCTTCCTCCTACTATCATGGCTTAATATGCACTCACCCTCCTACTATCATGGCTCGGTATGCACTCTCCCTCCTACTATCATGGCTTACTATATACTCTCCCTCCTACTATCATGGCTTAGTATGCACTCACCCTCCTACTATCATGGCTCAGTATGCACTCTCCCTCCTACTTTCATGGTTTAGTATTCACTCACCCTCCTACTATCATGGTTTGGTATGCACTCACCCTCCTACTATCATGGCTCGGTATGCCCTCTCCCTCCTACTATCATGGCTTAATATGCACTCACCCTCCTACTATCATGGCTCGGTATGCACTCTCCCTCCTACTATCATGGCTTACTATATACTCTCCCTCCTACTATCAAGGCTCCGTATGCCCTCTCCCTCCTACTATCATTGCTCAGTATGCACTCTCCCTCCTACTATCATGGTTTAGTATGCACTCACCCTCCTACTATCATGGTTCGGTATGCACTCACCCTCCTACTATCATGGTTCGGTATGCACTCTTCCTCCTACTATCATGGTTTAGTATGCACTCACCCTCCTACTATCATGGTTGGGTATGCACTCTCCCTCCTACTATCATGGTTTAGTATGCACTCACCCTCCTACTATCATGGGTCGCTATCCCCTCTCCCTTCCACTATCATAGCTTGGTATGCACTCTCTCTACTACTATCATGGCTTGGTATGCACTCACCATCCTACTATCATGGCTTGGTATGCACTCACCCTCCTACTATCATGGGTTGGAATGCACTCACTCTCCTACTATCATGACTCAGTATGCAATCTCCCTCCTACTATCATTGCTCAGTATGCACTCTCCCTCCTACTATCATGGTTTAGTATGCACTCACCCTCCTACTATCATGGGTCGCTATCCCCTCTCCCTTCCACTATCATAGCTTGGTATGCACTCTCTCTACTACTATCATAGCTTGGTATGCACTCTCTCTACTACTATCATGGCTTGGTATGCACTCTCTCTACTACTATCATGGCTTGGCATGCACTCACCCTCCTACTATCATGGCTCGGTATGCACTCTCCCTCCTGGTTGTATGCACTCTCCCTCCTACTATCTTGGGTTGGTATCCCCTCTCCTTGCCACTATCATGGGTCGATATATACTCACCCGCCTACTATCATGACTTGGTATGCCGTCCCCCTCCTACTATCATGGTTCGGTATGCACTCTCCATAATACTATCATGGCTCAATATGCACTGTCCCTCCTGTTGGTATGCCCTGTCCCTCCTACTCTCATAGTTCGGTATGCACTCTCCATAATACTATCATGGCTCAGTATGCACTCTCTCTCCTGTTGGTATGCCCTCTCTCTCCTACTCTCATAGTTCGGTATCTCCTCTCCCTCCTACTGTCATGACTCGGTATGCACTCTCCCTCCTACTATCATGGTTCGGTATGCACTCTCCCTCCTATTATCATGGCTCAGTATGCACTCTCCATCCCACTATCATGACTTGGTATGCACTCTCCCTCCTACTATCATGGGTTGGTTTGCAATCTCTTCCTATTATCATGGCTCAGTATGCCCTCTCCCTCTTGCTACCATGGGATGGTATGCAATCTCCCTCCTACTATCATGGGTTGGAATGCACTCACTCACCTGCTATCATGGGTCGGTATGCACTCTCCCTCCTACTATCATGGGCTGGAATGCACTCACTCACCTACTATCATGGGTCGGGATGCCCTCTCCCTCCTACTATCATGGGTCGCTATGCACTCTCCCTCCTACTATCATGGGTTGGAATGCACTCACTCACCTGCTATCATGGGTCGGTATGCACTCTCCCTCCTACTATCATGGGTCGGTATGCACTCTCCCTCCTACTATCATGGGTTGGAATGCACTCACTCACCTGCTATCATGGGTCGGTATGCACTCTCCCTCCTACTAACATGGGTTGGTATGCACTCACTCTCCTGCTATCATGGCTCACTATACACTCACCCTCCTGCTATCATGGCTCAGTAAGCCTTTGCCCTCCTACTATCATGACTCGGTATGCTCTCTCCCTCCTACTATCATGGCTTAGTATGCCCTCTCACTCATACTATCATGGCTCAGTATGCACTCTCACTCCTACTATCATGGGTCGGTATGCCCTCTCACTCCTACTATCATGGCTTAGTATGCACTCTCCCTCCTGCTATCATGGGTCGGTATGCTCTCTCCCTCCTACTATCATGGCTCAGTATGAATTCTCCCCCCTGCTATCATGGATCGGTATGCCCTCTCCCTCCTACTATCATGGCTCCGTATGCAATTTCCCTCCTGTTGGTATGCCCTGTCCCTCCTACTCTCATAGTTCGGTATGCACTCTCTCTCCTGTTGGTATGCCCTCTCCCTCCTACTATCATGGATCGGTATGCCCTCTGCCTCCTACTATCATGGCTCAGTATGCCCTCCCCCTCCTACTATCATGGCTTATTACACCCTCTCCCTCCTACTGTCATGACTTAGTATGCCCTCTCCCTCCTACTATCATGACTCAGTATGCCCTCTCCCTCCTACTATCATGGCTCAGTATGCCCTCCCCCTCCTACTATCATGGGTCAGTATGCCATCTCCCTCCTACTATCATGGGTCAGTATGCCATCTCCCTCCTACTATCATGGGTCGGTATGCCCTCTCCCTCCTACTATCATGGGATGATATACCCTCTCCCTCCTACTATCATGGCTCAGTATGCCCTCTCCCTCCTACTATCATGGGTCGGTATGCCCTCTCCCCTCCTTCTATCATGACTCGGTATGCACTCTCCCTCCTACTATCATGGGTCGGTATGCCCTCTCCCCTCCTTCTATCATGACTCGGTATGCACTCTCCCTCCTACTATCATGGGTCAGTATGCCCTCTCCCCTCCTTCTATCATGACTCGGTATGCACTCTCCCTCCTACTATCATGGCTCAGTATGCCCTCCCCCTCCTACTATCATGGGTCAGTATGCCATCTCCCTCCTACTATCATGGGTCGGTATGCCCTCTCCCCTCCTTCTATCATGACTCAGTATGCACTCTCCCTCCTACTATCATGGGTCGGTATGCCCTCTCCCCTCCTTCTATCATGACTCGGTATGCACTCTCCCTCCTACTATCATGGGTCGGTATGCCCTCTCCCCTCCTTCTATCATGACTTGGTATGCACTCTCCCTCCTACTATCATGGGTCAGTATGCCTTTTTTCTTCCTACTATCATGACTCAGTATGCACTCTCCCTCCTTTTGGTATGCACTCACTGTCCTACTATCATGGCTTGGTATACACTCACCCTCCTACTATCATTGCTCGGTAAGCCTTCTCCCTCCTACTATCATGGCTTGGTAATCCTTTGCCCTCCTACTATCATGACTCAATATGCACTCTCCTTCCTACTATCATGGCTTAATATGGCCTCTCCCTCCTACTGTCATGGGTCGGTATGCCCTCTCTCTCCTACTATCATGGGTCGGTATGCCTTCTCCCTCCTACTATCATGGCTTAGTATGCACTCTCCCTCCTACTATCATGGGTTAGAATGCACTCACTCATCTACTATCATGGGTCGGGATGCCCTCTTCCTCCTACTATCATGGGTCGGTATGCCCTCTCCCACCAACTATCATAGGTCGGTATGCCTTTTTCTACCTACTATCATGGCTCAGTATGCACTCTCCCTCCTTTTGGTATGCACTCACTCTCCTACTATCATGGCTCGGTATAAACTCACTCTCCTACTATTATGGCTTGGTATGCACTCGCCCTCTTATTATCATGGTTTAGTATGCACACTCCCTCCTACTATCATGGGTCAGTATGCCCTCTCCCACCAACTATCATAGGTCGGTATGCCTTTTTCTACCTACTATCATGGCTCAGTATGCACTCTCCCTCCTTTTGGTATGCACTCACTCTCCTATTATCATGGCTCGGTATAAACTCACCCTCCTACTATCATGGCTTGGTATGCACTCGCCCTCTTATTATCATGGCTTAGTATGCACACTCCCTCCTACTATCATGGCTTAGTATGCACGCTAACTCCTACTATCATGACTCGGTATGCCCTCTCCCTCCTACTCTCATAGTTCGGTATGTACTCTTTCTCCTGTTGGTATTCCTTCTCCCTCCTACTATCATGGCTCAGTATGCCCTCTCCCTCCTACTATCATGGGTCAGTATGCCCTCTCCCTCATACTTTCATGGGTCGGTATGCACTCTCCCTCCTTTTGGTATGGACTCACTCTCCTGCTATCATGGGTTGGTATGCCTTCTCCCTCATACTATCATGGCTTGGTATGCACTCTCCCTCCTACTATCATGGGTTGGAATGCACTCACTATCCTACTATCATGGGTCGGGATGCACTCTCCCTCCTACTATCAATGCTCGGTATGCACTCTCCGTCCTGTTGGTATGCATTCTCCCTCCTACTATCATGGGTCGGTATCCTCTCTAACTCCCACTATCATGGGTCGGTATGCCTTCTCCTTCCTACTATTATGGCTCAGTATGCACTCTCCCTACTACTATCATGGGTCGGTATCCTCTCTAACTCCCACTATCATGGGTCGGTATGCCTTCTCCTTCCTACTATTATGGCTCAGTATGCACTCTCCCTCCTACTATCATGGCTCGGTATACACTCACCCTCCTACTATCATGGCTCTGTAAACCTTCTCCTTCCTACTATCATGGCTCGGTAAGCCTTTGCCCTCCTATTATCATGACTCGGTATGCCCTCTCTCTCCTACTATCATGATTCAGTATGCACTCTCCCGCCTATTATCATGGATCAGTATGCACTTTCACTCCTACTATCATTGCTCAGTATTCACTTTCCCTCCTACTATCATTGCTCAGTATGCACTCTCCCTCCTACTATCATGGCTCGGTATACACTCACCCTCCTACTATCATGGCTCTGTAAACCTTCTCCTTCCTACTATCATGGCTCTGTAAGCCTTTGCCCTCCTACTATCATGACTCGGTATGCCCTCTCTCTCCTACTATCATGATTCAGTATGCACTCTCCCGCCTATTATCATGGATCAGTATGCACTTTCACTCCTACTATCATTGCTCAGTATTCACTTTCCCTCCTACTATCATTGCTCAGTATTCACTCTCCCTCCTACTATCATGGGTGCAAAAGCTGTAATATAAAGATACAGTCCTGATAGTGAGCACATTAAATGCATTTTGAATAAGAATCAGAGAACAGTGTTTCCTTCCAAGAGTATGTTATGGGCAGTAGGGCATACGTTTTCTTCAGTCTTTTTACAACAACAAAAATATAACATTTTTGTTATGCACTCTCCTTCCTGCTATCATGGGTCGGTCCCTCAGCCCCAAGTCTCATGCAGTGTACAGAACAGCACTGTATTGGAAACAGATGTGTGCATCAATGCATCTTTAACTCAATATTAGTGGTGGGGACAGCAATTTTTTTGGGGAGATATGCAGTCCATAACCCCCCCCCCCCCCAGCTACCAATAAGGGAATTAACACAATAGAAACTGATCCTTCCTCACCTGCATTGTGGGAAAAAAGGATTGGGCCAATTAACACCATCATCTTGTGTGGCTCTGCCAGCACCTGGGCTTATCGCTCAAATGTGGGTCTCTGCAGTGGCCATTTCCTTCTAAATTCCACTCCCATTGTAGGGTGGCACTTTTGCAGCCACCCTTCTGTACTGCCCTGCAGTCCAGGTAAGGAAAGCGGCAGCAACCTCATCATCATTCACCCTGACAGCTGTTGCCTCCGCAGACTCCAACGTTATTGGTCTCCCTCTTTGCTAAAACTTTACAGAATCATTTATATGAAGCCCTGTTAGCCTTGTACTCATCAAAGGACACGGGAGGAGAGAAATACGTGCTAGTTGCAGGATGCCTGTGCTGAACTTATACTGTAGTAATCAGGAATCTAAAAATGTGTGATACCTGGGCAGTACGCTTATTATGCACTCGAGTCATCTGTACTTTTTTTTTTTTAATGCTAACTTAATCAGGGCTTCTTCCTTTAGTTTCTTCACAACCCCAATTTGAAGCACCAGTATTAATTGGATTATACCTAAGAAAATGCAATGATTTTTCTTTTTACTTCATCAGGTCGTTTAGCCCTTTCCATATGGGACTTGTATCAATCCCCAAACATACATGTGACAATTGTTGCTCCAGATCTTATATTACCCTACAACTGGGTGCACAATTGGTGACCAGAAGGCTGTTAACTGGTAGCTTGGCTGTGATGGAATATTCTAGGCTTAAGATGTGATCACTAATGGTGTGCCACTAACATACGCTTCCTAGTTCAGATCGTCATAATGTCCCACAATTAGAACTGTACCTGAGACAACAAAGTCTGGGGTACCATAGGGGCATCTTATCTACATTCTTTGATGACAGTGAACATATAAAGGTATTCCACATCTTTCAACATCCTTGCCATGCAGAGCACCAGTATGCTTAATCTAGTTTCCAGCACAGAGCCTAATGTGCAGTAGATGCTGACCTAGCTGCCCCACCAATGAAACACAGCCAGCATGAGGTTCTAGTCTTTAAAAACAAATTCATCTCTAAACAACCCCTGTGCATTTTGATATTACAGCCAATGTCCTTGTGGCAGATGTCAAACCACTGTAGTGTCGGGCCGTGTGCATTGCAGTGTCCTGATGGGGTAACTGAGTGATGTGTGTGTGTGTGTGTGTGTGTGTGTGTGTGTGTGTGTGTGTGTGTGTGTGTGTGTGTGTGTGTGTGTGCATTTTGATATTACAGCAAATGTTCTTGTGGCAGATGTCAAACCACTGCAGTGTCGGACTGTGTGCATTGCAGTGGCCCAGGTGGGGTAACTGAGTGATATGTGTGCGTGTGTGTGTGTGTGTGTGTGTGTGTGTGTGTGTGTGTGTGTGTGTGTGTGTGTGTGTGTGTGTGTGTGTGTGTGCGCGTGTGTGCATGTGTGAGTGTGTGCGCGCACACGCAAGTGTGAGTAGATGCATATGCTTGCCTTTGTGTGTGTGTGTGTGTGTGTGTGTGTCTGTGTGATATCTGTATATGCTCTGTTGTGTGCATGTAGGCATGCACGTGAATTAGAGTAAATGCATGTGTATGTGTGTGTGTGTGTGTGTGTGTGTATGTGTGTGTGTGTGTGCGTGCACATGGCGAGTGTGAGTAGATGCATATGCATGTTTTTGTGTGTGTGTGTGTGTGTGTGTGTGTATGTGTGTGTGTGTGTGTGCACATGGCGAGTGTGAGTAGATGCATATGCATGTTTTGTGTGTGTGTGTGTGTGTGTGTGTGTGTGTGTGTGTGTGTGTGTGTGGGTGTGTGTGTCTGTAATATATGTCTGTATGCCCTGTGTTGTATGTGTTTGTGTGTGTGTGTGTGTGTGTGTGTGTGTGTGTGTGTGTGTGTGTGTGTGTGTGTGTGTGTGTGTGTGTGTTTGTGTGTAACCAAATGTATATCTTGTGTGTGTATGTGAGTGTGGATACATATGTATGTCTTGTAGTAATAAAAATGTTATATTTTTGTTGTTGTAAAAAGACTAAAGAAAACGTATGCCCTACTGCCCATAACATACTCTTGGAAGGAAACACTGTTCTCTGATTCTTATTCAAAATGCATTTAATGTGCTCACTATCAGGACTGTATCTTTATATTACAGCTTTTGCAAGGTGTCCCCCATAAGTATTAATGTTACAACAAGAATATCACATTTTATTATGACCAGACAACAGAAGAGGTTTTATAAACAACAAACAGTACCTGAAAAAAATGAGGTTGTATGTACTGAAGATTTATAAATGGAGGGCCTTATATAGCAGTTTTGGGTTATCCAAAAAACACCCCTTGTCCAAGCCAATTTAATTGCAAGACTAGGGGAGTAGTATACATTGCCAACTGCCTGTGATGTGATCATTTTATGCTGGCAGGATAGGATGAAGTTATTAGGAGGTTATACGAACATCCGCATGGCATTTCTAACAGTGATGACAATAATGTTTAAAACATTCTTCTATGTGTAAAAGTGTTTTGTTTTGTTTTTTGTAGTGGACAAAGTGTCTGAACATTTTTAAAATGGTTTGTGGGAGAACACTCTTGCATATCATAATGTTTTCTGGAGGAATAGGTGGAAGTTAACATATTACCCAAGCTTAAACAATAGTATATCCTGGGTTCTGTTTTAAACATGAGGACAGCCAAAGTATAACAACTATGTAGTGCCTGGAGCCCTGTGATTATGCTCTGATAGCCAGAAAAAGATAAATCAGCTTCCAGAGCATGAGACCCAAGCTTACCAAATGTTATGCACTTGTGCTCTATGCTTGGCAGTTAAATCTGCTAGTACTGAGTGGCAAATGATAGCACAGAATAAAAAACAAATTTGCTTCTGCCTGCTGTCTGTGCCGATAACGTGTCCCTAACTTTGTATAACATAATAGAGTGTGTTACTGCCTTTCTAACAGTGCCTTTTAAGTGCTTTTTGGCTTTGAAAGTCAGCAAAGTCAGCAAAACACAATGCTTTTTTGTTTCTTTTTGTAATGAGTACATAGTGCAGCTAAAGCTCCATGCACCACAAGCAATTATGACTGGGTCTCTGATCATAACCCTACATTATGTGTTCTTGATGTAAACGCCAAGATTTACCTCTTGAGCTTCACTCTCGAGATGAATTTCTTGGCATCCATCTCTTGAGCACATAATAAGCAGGTTTTGATTGGTGACCCAATCATAATCCTCTTTGTAGTTCTTGCAAGGGTACTTTAATTGTTTATTTTCATTATTTGTAGTACTAGGAAATGTGTATAATATGGAATTTTAAACATTATTTTACGTTACTCAATTGCTCACTCATTACATGACTTGAATTAAGATCACATGATAACTTAGTATTTTAAAATGGTGGCTGTTAGAAGATGTTTCATTCTGAAAAAGTCCTGTATTTTAAGAAAAAAGTACTGAATAAACTTCAATTTTGGACTAAGTTTTACTTTTTTAGTGAATTATTTCATGTTGCTGAGAACAAACTGTGGCGTTTTAGATTTTATTAGTTGATGGTTTGCCTCCATATTCCACTGGTTTTACATGTATCTGGAGTTTTATATGTTTTCCTAGTAAACTCACAATGTCACCATTACTTCAGTCTGCATTTGTTATTATTATGGGTTATTGTGTTATTATTTCATGTATATACTACAATGCACCTTTTCTTAACACAGATGTTTTTTTTTCTTTCTTTTTTTTCCAAACATCTTTATTAAATTTTCACATATGACAAAGGCAATCTTACATTTATATAAATGAAAAACATAGAAATGATACCACTTCAATTGTAAATAGTTTACATCATAGACACCACTGAAACAACAGTAGTTGCAAACATTATACATCACTTATAAACCATCCAGTCATTGTCAGTTAAGCATTATATAGCTCATTCAAATCCTGCCTCTTAAACCTCTTTCCTGCTCTGCATATATTGTTCCCACAATTTCCATTTTTTCCTAAGTAGTTTGCTCCTTCCCTTTTCTAAATATCCCAATTCCAGTTGTTTTATCTCTGTTACTATATTCACTACTTCTTGTAAAGTTGGTCTAGACTTTGATTTCCATTTTCTAGTAATTGCTTTTTTAGCAGCCACCATAATTAGACTCAGCAAGGCTTTACTATGCCTAAGCAATTCCAATTCTGTAGCAAAACAAAAAAAAATCATCTCCCCAGTCAGTCCAATCTGCCCACCCAGCATCTCTGACAGAGCATTCAGCAGGGAATCCCTAAAGTCTGACAGCTCATTACATTCTCAAAAAATATGTTCCCAGCTACCTCTTTCTTGCCTGCCACACCTCCAACATTTGCTATCCACTTGAGGAAAAATTCTTTGAAGTCTACTTGAAGTGTAAACACTTCCAGTTAAAGATCCTAAATCTTCTACACTTTGTTGCATATCTGGAAGATATACATATATCCCCCATTGTCTCTTTGTGAATTGCTTATCCAATCTCTCTTCCCAATCCTTCCTAAGCTCCGCTGATTGATTATTATAATTATCATGCAATATTTTATATGCTTTACTAATTATTCTTTTTTTAGTGGCAGCTTCTGTTCTAGATTCTATTAAAACCTCTACCAGTGCTGGTCTTTCATTTAGGAGCCCCCATTTCTTTTTCTTTGCCTATACTCTGATATCAATCCTTGATAGTGAAGACAATCTCTAACCTGCAGTCCAAATAAATCCTTGGCCTCTTCCCATTCTACTGCCTTTCCCTTTCTAGGTATTTGCTCCCAATACTTTGGTTACTTTGCCAGTTTTCTCCAATAAATTCCAGCCCCCTCTTGCCTATTATCTGTATCCCTAACCACAGTCATCCCTATTGACAAAATCTCTTTTCTCTATTCTTGTGCTGGTTTGGTTCTTAGAATATTCCATGCTATTTTATGAATATAATACTCTGTAGGATTTTGGTTGTTCTCCTTAAGAGTCTACATCCAAAATCCAAATCTCTCCTTATTTCTTGAGCTTCCTCCTTGTGTCAGCATCATTCCTTTTGGCTTTGAATTATAGTTTTCTGCTTGTGCTATGTATAAGAGCCTTAACTGTGTTGCTCTAAAATACCCCCTCAGATTAGGTAATCCTAGTCCACTTTGTTCTATTGGTAGAGTCAGTTTATCCCACTTGACCCTTGCTGTCTTCCCTTAAAGTTTTTTTTTTCTTTCTTATCTGCAGGAGTAAACTAATAAAAAGATACGTGAAGGTCTCTGATGTCTGCATTTTGGAAATCCTAATATCATTATTGTCCCACTAGAGTGAATTTCAGAATAGCATTACAGAAGTATATTGCTGACTGCAGACATAGCATAATACTGGCTGAATATATCATTTAATACTATTTGCACTGTCAATACTAATTTATGTAATGCTGCGGCCTTAGACAGCTGTTAAGCTATTAATGAAATATATTTCTATTGGCATTGAGCTGGTATTGTGAATTACCTGATTTGACTGCATGGTTTGTAGTTTTAGTACTGTGTTTCTCTGTGGATAATCTATTGCATTTGCTGATGAGACAGATAGTGACTGGCTTACACTGCTGCATTTAAAATTCTGCTGATGAACGTTTTAACATAAAGTCACTTAAGCAGTGCATTTACACTTGGACCGTATAGGTTTCTACTGAGACTTTGGCTCTGAAGTTGGCAAAAACCCTTTTGGAACTATAGCCTCTAACATCAGCTGTTTTTCTGACTTGGACTTATGGAGCTTTGGTCTAGAATATGAAAGTGGCCCTCTAGTCAATAAAAAACACTTCTTGGCTAAGTCATAAATATGCTATTAATCTAAATTGAATGTCAAATATTCAATGTCCTTTTCAGTGGTAGCAACAGAAAGCCATATAAGAAGGTACATTTGGCAATTAAATCAGAAGGGCTGACTGGGATGTGGATAAGGATATTTGGAAAGGGGGGTTACACTGGAGTTGGGGTAAAGGCAAGTATCTCCCCCATCTCATGCATGTCACTAAAAACTTTTCCTTATGGGTAACTCTTTGTCATATTTTATGCATACAACTATTGAAGGTTGTTCTCTGAAAAATTAAAGTTAAGGTTGCCATCTCTCAGGAACTTTTCCTGACACTCAGTAAGTCAGGGTGTCTGCCAGGAAATCTATAAATTAGGGTCTCTTTCAGGAAATCCACCTGTGTGTGTGTGTGTGTGTGTGTGTGTGTGTGTGTGTGTGTGTGTGTGTGTGTGTGTGTGTGTGTGTGTGTCTGCACACATGTGTTTGTGTTTGTGTGTATGTGTGTGCGTGTGCGCACATGCTTGTGTGTGTGTGTGTGTGTGTGTGTGTGTGTGTGTGTGTGTGTGTCTGCGCATATGTTTGTGTTTGTGTATATGTGTGTGCATGTGCGCACATGCTTGTGTGTGCGTGTGTGTGTGTCTGCGCACGTGTTTGTGTTTGTGTGTATATGTGTGCGTGTGCGCACAAGCGTGTGTGTCTGTGCACACATGTTTGTGTTTGTGTGTATGTGTGTGCGTGTGCGCACATGCTTGTGTGTGCATGTGTGTGTGTGTGTGTGTGTGTGTGTGTGTGTGTTTGTGTGTCTGCGCACGTGTTTGTTTGTGTTTGTGCGTATGTGTGTGCGTGTACGCACGCTTGTGTGTGTGTGTGTGTGTGTGTGTGTGTGTGTGTGTGTGTGTGTGTGTGTGCGTGTGTAAGGATGAAGAGTATATAATTGTATACAACAGCAACAGGTTGGCCAAAATTTTTTCCATTTTGCATCACTGTCAAAAATCAGCCCTGCACATAATAAGTAGCTGTGTTTGACAGGACATATGGGGTAGGAGCACATTGCTGGTACAGTAGCACACTGGGTAGTGTTGCCATCTCACAGTGCTTGTCTCCACATGTGGGTTCTTGGCTTTAGCTGCATCTGTGTGGACTCTGTGTGTCCTGCCTGTGTCATGTGGGTTTTATTCATGTACTGTCATTTTCTCCAGCACCCGAAAGACATGACATAGGTGAACTGATGTTCTTTCAATTTCCCTGCAGAAAGCACGTTTTGCGTGAGTAAGGCAGGCATATATATAAATCTCCTGAGCAGTGAAATATAAGTCATAAAATGCATCGCAGACCACCTAGAACCTCAGAGCTTCTGGGAGCTGTGATTCCTGGCTGTCTAAGTGGCTTAGTAGGGTCTTCAACCTTGATCCCCACCTAGTCTAAAACTGATCCCACTCAGAAGTGGGCACAGAGATTATTATACTTTGTGTGGGGGGTGGGGATATTTTGGTAATTATTTATTTCATTTTTCTCACAGTAAAACTTCAGAGGTGTCTGCAGAAGGTCACTATATGATGTGAGCTAGCTGGGGACAGTGTGGCCATTATTTATTTAACTTTCCTTAACATCTCACCTCATGTCTGTATACAGAATGCCAGTATAACTGGTCTAGGGCCAGTGTATTGTGTAGAAACAAGATGGAATGAATTACTGAAAGCACTATTTTTTTCCACTTCTTTTACAATTGAAATCATATAAATATATATATATCGAAGATCAAAAGTCCGAATCCATTCCCACAGAACACACTTTAATGAAAGCACTTTCATCAAAAAAGTGCTTTCGTTAAAGTGTGTTCAACAAAAAAAAAAAAAAAAAAAAAAAAAAAAACACACCCCTCTACTTAAATAGTCTCCCTCTGAGATCACACTACAGTGGGGAAAAGGGAATTTTCGATTATCCACACCATAGTGCGACCTCCGCAACAGGCATACTTACACAATAGTGCTTCTTCAGTGAAAAGCACTTCCGCGTAAGTATGCTCGCCCGTAATGGATACGAACTTTTGATCGATATAGATATAGATATATATATATATATATATATATATATATATATATATATATATATATATATATATATATATATATATATATATATATATATATATATAGATAGGTCTAGTCTGCATGTCCTCCCCACGGTCGAGTGGCATTCGAAAGACATGCGTGAATGGGCATGCCTTTGTTGAAGGTTGGGCATCAAGCTGGCACTTCGGCATCGTAAAAAAATCTACTGACAATCATTAGCGAACCGGAGTTCCGCTGTGGTGACCCCTAACTGAGGAAAGCCGAAAGAAGAAGAAGAAAGAAGATATGGGTCTAGGACATTTCACTGAAAGCACAATTCACTGAAAACTCAATTAATTGAAACACATTTCACTGAAAGTTATATATATAGTAGGGGGGTTGGGGGGTATAGTCCCCCACATATTTTAAGTATATATCATGTTCGGAAAAGAGTAATATATTGAAATTGCAAGTATCCATTTATATAGTTCAAAATATTTAAAATATGTGGGGGGCGGTGCCCTCCACACCCACCCTTACTATATATACTAACTCCAGGGTCGCACTTCTGTGGGGAAAAGGCCATATAAATTTCAGTGAAATGTGTTTCAGTGAATTGAGTTTTCAGTGAATTGAGGTTTCAGTGAAAAGTGCACACTAATTTGACTTTCAGTGAAATGTGCTTTCAGTGAAATGTCCTAGACCCATATATATATATATATATATATATATATATATATATATATATATATATATATATATATATATATATATATATATATATACACACACACACACACACACACACACAGGTGAATATCTTCTGGTGGTAGGGGAAAGAGGCATGCTGCATATATTGTTCTGTTCTATTATTTCACTCTTATCCTTGCTTGACTTCAGGGAAGTACACAGATGGCTGACAAACGGTGCCAATCTTTTAGGATTAGGGCTGAGGAGAGATGCTTTGTACATGTATGACAGCAGCAACTTGAAATATATGAATGGGAGGAAGGCAGTCATTCCAGATATGAGTTATGTGGCCTCACAAGTACTTTATTCCCAAGTTTATGGATTACTTCTACACATATTTGTGATAACTACTGTATTGCCAGCATTGAACATTAAACCTTTGACATAACCTGCTTCTTCCTTGAAAGAAAAAAAAATCACTCTCTTTCCTTAGTCGTTACTTTTGTTCAGGCCATCATTGGACCAAAGGTTGTGGAAAAAGCTATAAAATATACTTCAGAGTATTTAGACTCTGTAGCTTCTGAGAGCTTAGTTACCACTATACCCCCAGCATAATTAAATTCTTTCCTCCACAGTTATTACAGTCTTGGCCATTTACAATGTACTGCAAGGCAGTAGGGAAAGTTGACAAGAAAGACAAAGTGTGCAAAAACAAAACAAAAGTACTTTGGATAGTGTGAACAAGCAAGATGGGAGGAAAGCAGGAGAGCACTGGGGTGTATAAAAGGGTGACAGTAGGCAGCGGGGCTGCAGATTGCCAGGGAACATTTCACCTAGGGTTTCATTATCTGCTAGGGTGACAATAGACAGTGGCGGTAGAGAACACCATGGAACATTTTCCCTAGGGATCCATATCATTTAAAGCTGCCCAGGCAGTCTCTAGATATGGCATTTAAAAAGTGGTGCTTCTAGATGTGGCTTGCTAAAAGGGACGTGGCTACCCTGAAGCAAAGGGTGTATTTTCATTATACAAGGGTATGGCTTAAAATAGAAAGATATAAAGGTGTCAGCCCTAGTTAAAGTGCATCGGTCAAGTTCTGAAGAATCTTTGTTTTACAGTTAACTTCATTCCCAGTCATGCCCATCATGTTAAATCCACAGATAATTTTGCAAGAAATGAAGACAATAGTGTGATGTTTGCTTGTCGTGGTAGGTAGAAGGCACTGAGTTACATAGAGGCAGTATGCATTATGGGTAAGCAAGAACAACATACTTCTTTAGAAGAACAATTTGTTATTTACACTGTGGTTTCAATATCTCATTATCAAGTACTAATTTTCAGTGTTAAGGTGCTCTACCTACAAGATGTAGTTGATAACTTGTCTTTGTAGGAAGTAAGAAACTCCTGTTGGTGCATTTAGCATAGAATACAGTAGCTTATGCATTCATTTAAGCAATGAAGCATTGTGGGTTTGGTCTTTTGTGATGTTATTTGGTAGGAATTTTCAGCTTTCAGAAAAATTTCATGGGATATTCCACATCAACAAAGAAAAATGCAAAGAGAACACATTTTTTCATCAAAAACTTTATAATTTTATATTGTATATGGTAAAGAGGTTATGTCCATCTCGAATGCTTTTTTCATTAAACTTGCCTCAGAATATGACAATACAGTTTAGGGAAGGCACTAAGGTACCGAGCAAACCTGTATAACTAGATACCACACAGGTACCAACAGTGATGGCAAATGTGGTTCAATAAACTATTCTCCAGTGTCTTAGAGTGCTTTTATATGTACACAATTCGACTAAATTTGCAGCCATCAAACTGGTCTCATTGTACACCTAATGATTCCGTCCTCTGGCATTATCTGAGTTATATGAAAAGAAGAGAAGAGAAAATTGGAGTGTTCAGCAATGTTTTTTAACTTTCAGGTGAGTGCTTTTACCTATAGGAACAGACTTTAGGAAAGACAGCAGACCAAATACATACATTTGAACACCATTTATATCACAAACGAGCTATATAGTCTTAGCAGCTGGAACAGCCAACAGATCATGTGACATATCACAGAAGTATAGACACTTCAGAGACATGTGGTAGTCAAGAACTGCAGATTAGTTCCTTTAGTTATGTGTCCAAAGTAAAGGTTATAGAAGAGAAAGACTTGTCAAAAAAGATTAGATGTACAGAGAGAGAAGCCCCATTAAATGAGCCAACTGTGGATGTCCACTGAAGAAATGAGACAGCTGTATG
>NC_056741.1:59806025-59893525 GCF_019279795.1 Protopterus annectens | reverse complement strand
GGTAAGTTTAACTGCCCTGCATCTTCCTAATGCATGATGCTACAACCGTGGTTAAAACTTAATAACTCCAGTAAACAGCCTCATTTTAGACTATGTTAAAAATAAAGATGAAAATACAACTGAGAAAGAAAATGTTTAGTACAGTAACTTATCTAAAATGTACCTAACACTGGCACTGTAAAACAGACTTATTCCCCCCACAAGTAAGCATCCAGTGATGTCCATACTTCTCAACTTTTTACAGCAGGAAATTTGGACAAAGCCAAAAATAATAGGGGTACAAAGGCCAAAATAGGAATATTTTTTTTAAATATTGTCTTACTGAGAAATTTGATGGGCTAATAGGTTTTGCATTAGCATACATTTTCTGAAGGGTATGGAGTCTGAAACTGAAATGTCTATCATTATTTAGTGACTTAAATCCTCAATGATTTGCCAGAAAATCGCACATTTTTTGTGGAACAGATCAAAAATGTTGGGAAAAAATGTGGACATTCTGCAAAAAAATGGACAGTTGAGAGGTATGGTGATGCTGTATGCCTAATGAGTAATGACACCCACAGTTTCAGTAGAGATAACTACCTGGTCCATTTTAAACACATAAAAGAGGTCAGAACAGCAGTCACTGAGACAATTACTACTACCTTTCTCACTTGGGGGTGTGCCTTCTTAGCATGCGACTGCAGGTGTACTGACCTGGAAATTTAGTCTGAGTGAAAGAGGCAGAACAAGAGAAAGAATGAAAGATAAAACAAAGAAAAAGAAAATACAAAAAGGAAGAGACGGGACAGACAGCAGGGAGGAATAGAACTGTATGTGATTGTTTATGAGACTTAGCAGTGTCTCACCTTCCTAAACAAGAGTCATGGAGCAGTACTTACCTGTACTACCTATACTACACGTGCCTAGCAACTGACTTTCACTAGGTGAGCAGGAAGGCACACAGCAGTGCATTATACAAATTGCATGCAACAAAAACACATACACTATCCAACAACTGTTGCTATAGAAACAAAATGTGATCTGCAGAGGGTGACGTCCAATGGACAAAGAATCATCCCAATATGGTATCTGTTGTACCTTAAAGTCAGGTTTTCATAAATCTACCTGAGCAGTTTGCAGTTCCTTATCCTTGAGTTTTTTACCATCATGAAAGAATTTAACTGTTTTGTACAAACCATTTATTATTATAAAAATATATTGCACTTTTTTTGAGTGATTTTTTTCCTGATGGATTCAGATAAACTGCCCAAAGTTTGCTGAATGATATTTTATCTCTTTTATCCTATTGTCTGTTTTGCTCTGTGGTGCTGTGGGAGTATTCATGTTTTTGTAACTCAGTGGCCAGTGTAATCTTTCTGCATGTTTAGCTAAACTAACTTTGGCCATCATTAGCAAGATTTTGTTAAGATTTTTATTATGTGTTTTCAAGGGTGGTACAGTGATGCAATCCCCAGTAACATGTTCCCTGGTTTGATCCTCGGCTGGGATGCATTCTCTGTCAAGCCCTCTCTGCAGCTGGCCATTCTTAGTTTTCCCAGAAGCTCCAGTTTCCTCCCACCTCCAAAAGATGTGGTAGGCAAATGGGGTATTCCAAGTTTTGTGTCCACTAACTGACAGAATAGGATATTATATCCAAAAAGAATAAAATGAGTTATTGGGAAATGAATGAATATGAATTTCAGCACTGTGGTCTGACACTTCCTAGCATTGTCTTACAGAAATGGAGACACCTGGAAGTACAGAAACACAGAGAAGTGGTTACACTGTGCGACATGTAGCACCTCTCTCTCTCTCTCTCTCTCGTTGTGTTTTTTTTTTGATCCAGTGGATTATTTTAGTTTTGGAAATTCGTGATATTAAACCCACATGTTTAATTATTAAGACATGCAAAGAATGAATATTGTACTACATATGTACTTGCTTTGGGTCCTGCTATCCCCAACCTGTAAATCTCAGATGCTATGCTGATGAATGCATACAGTTCAGAGTATGGGTTTTACGTTACATTTTATTCCTTCATCTGATCTTCTGATTCTTGCAGAGATTATTTCCAAAATAAAAAATATGTGGACATTAATAATGTGACTAGATCACTATTCATAGGTTTAGCCAAGATGTTTAATTGTTTCTTACCATGTCCTACATGAAATGTCTGTTCCTGAGCTCTCTTCAAACTATAAGCTGGTTCTCTGTGCCACAAGCAGTGGTATACTGGTCAAAGTTTACCCTTCCTTCACTGGACTCTTTATATACCGGTCAAAGTTTACCCCTCCTTCACTGGACTCTTTCCCTTTTCATATAGGAGTACTTCAGGACTCTGCGCTTCAGTCCATTTTTTTTTCATTTGCCCCCAGTGTTTGGTTATCATCAGCCCAGTCTTTACCAATTGATCCCGTCATGCCACCATCTCTGATTGATACAGTCAGCTAAGAAAGTCTATCATTAGGGTAAACAATCAGAGATGATTTTTTAAACGCTTTTTATTTAGAATGTTTTTTATTGAAATTGTCTTTGTGTCTCTGCCCCACTGGTTCTGTCACACTCTTGCAAGACAGTGGAAAAAACACAGAACTTCTCTTTGGTGAAGGACAGACCCACAAAGACATGACATAGCGACACAGGGACACAGCGGAATGCACTGTATTATGAATGGCATTAAACACACACACACACAAACACACACACACACACACACACACACACACACACACACACACACACACACACACACTTGCATCTCCCTACATCATTTCCTTAAATGAAAACTAAAAAAATGCCAACTTTGACATCAGTGAAGGACAGACCCACAAAGACATGACAGAGCGACAAAGAGACATAGTGGGATACACTGTACTACCAGTGGCATTAAACACACACACACACACACACACACACACACACACACACACACACACACACACACACACACACACACACACACACACACATTTGCATCTCCCTACAATATTTTCTTAAAGGAAAACTAAAAAACGCCGACTTTCACATCAGTGATGGACAGACCCACAAAGACATGACAGAGTGACAGAGGGACACAGTGGGATGCACTACCAGTGGCATTAAAGACACACACACACAGATACACACACACACACACACACACACACACACACACACACACACACACACACACACACACACACACACACACATGCACTTGCATCTCCCTACATAATTATTTTAAACAAAAACTAAAAAATGCTGACTTTCTTGTCAGCGAGGGACAGACCCACAAAGACATGACAGAGGGACACAGTGGGATGCACTGTACTACCAGCAGCATTAAACAAACACACACACACACACACACACACACACACACACACACACACACACACACACATACACACTACATTCTTGCATCTCTCTACAATATTTTCTTAAATGGAAACATAAAAAAATGCAGACTCAGCTTTGTACAACACCACTAATTCATAATGCTTTTTACGGTACATATTCTGATATTGAGTAATTCTTTTAGACTCAGCTCAATAACAAAACGGAAGCACCACTTCCTTCATGGATGGGAAACAGAAAGTTTACCTCAGGGATCACTTCAGTGGCTTTGCTGGACAGAGGCACAGGGAACTAATATAAGGGAGCAGCAAAAGCCAACACATTCTGGCTAGGCTTATAAATGCCTTCAGCAGATGGCCTAGTACCTACCTATGAACCTATGCACCTTGAAGGGAAGTGAAACAGTGGAAAAAACAATGAGGTTTGCATCTGTAAGCGACACACCCACAAAGATGTGACAGAACCACAGACTGACATGGCGGGATTCAGTGTATTATGAGCGGCCATAAACACACACACGCACACACACACACACACACACACACACACACACACACACACACACACACACACACACACACACAAACAAACAACACTTTTGATGGTACATATTCTGCTATTACTGAGTAAATCTTTCAGTACTGCATTGGTGGTGTACTACAGTGGTGGTGCTGCGATAGCTTTGTCGCCTCATAGCAAGACGTTGTCCCATTCGATTCCCAGCTAGAGCGTCTTCTGTGTGGAGGCATATGTGAATGGGGCGTGCCTTCGTTGAAGGTTGTGCGTCAGGGCTGGTAACCCGGTACGTAAAAATCCACTACCAATCATTAGCGGACCGGAGTTCCGCTGTGGCGACCCCTAATCGGGAAAAGCCGAAAGACACAAACAAACTGAGTAAATCTTTCAAACTCAGCTCACTAACAAAAAGGAAGTGACACACCTTCATGCACCTTGAGAGGAAGCCATCCATTTAGAAAAATTGTTTAATTTATTCTGGCTGTTTGCATCATGCCTGTCAAACAATCAAGGATAAATCTCAAAAGAATCAGGGAAAAGCCAGAACTAATCTGGGACACTTTTAAAATATTATTCACTTGAGAAAATGACAGAATAAGTGAGTCTGAATTAATACATATTTTCTAAAATAAAAGAAAGCTCCTCTGTGGTTCTGTCACATTCCTTGCGATCCAGAGGGAAAAATGCTGTGCTCACAATCCTCACTGTTTTTATCCACTGTCTAGCTAATTGCATTCTTATTATATGTATTGAGGAATGTGACAAAACCACAGAGGAACACATATTTTACTTAAAAACTAAAAAGGAATAAAAAAAGTATAAATAAAAAGTACATTTTAATAAAAAAATGATTCTATTCAGATGCTCTAAAAAGTAAAAAATAAGGAAGAACAGTGAAAACTGCAAAAGAAACAGAGACAACCTAATTTCAGAAAAGCATTTGAGGTTGGTTTTGCTGATTCCTACTTCCTCTCCTACCTCATTACCACCATCAGCAAGGCCAACCTCAAATGCTTTTACTTTTTAGAGCAACTCAATAAAAAGCATTCATTATTAAAAATATATATATATTTTTTGCTTCTGTATGTTCATGCACATGCTCAGATGTGTAGTAAGCTGTCTGCACAGGACAATCCCTTATGACTGCAAGGGATGTTGGCAGCAAGCATCTCCAACCACCCCAAAGCACACAAGGAGGATTTTCCAGTCTCCACTGAAAAATCGCACCATCTTTGTTTGCCCTGCCAGCACATGCAGCCCGTCCCATCCTTGTGGAATAAAGGCAAGTGGGCTAAGCCCCTTCTGTCTTCTTCCTCACTGATTAACTCCTTTAGTGCTGGAGCCACTAAATGAACTGCAGTTGTCCACATCACAGTTAGTACTCCATACTTCTATGCCTCCTCCTTTTTATTTATTTATTTTGACTGTCTTACTATAGGCTATCTCAAGTCTCCATGCTCCCCCTTATTCTAGAGCTCCATTCCTTTAAAGTTAAACATTCTTGTAATCCATCAAAATATATACCTTCACATGTGAACTGTCTGTATGTACTGTTTTAGTTAACCCAATCATCATCTTCTTTCGGCTGTTCCCGTTAGGGGACACCACAGCAGATCACCTGTTTCCATTTCTTCCTGTCCTCTGCATCTTGCTCTGTCACACCAACCACCTGCATGTCCTCTCTCACCACATCCATAAACCTTATCTTAGGCCTTCCTCTTTTCCTGTTACCTGGCAGCTTCATCCTTAGCATCTTTTTCCCAATATACTCATCATCCCTCCTCAACACATGTCCAAACCAACATAATCGTGCCTCTCTGGCTTTGTCTCCAAACCTTCCAACCTGGGCTGACCCTCTAATATACTTATTCCTAATCCTGTCCACCCTCGTCACACCCAGTGCAATTCTTAACATCTTTAATTCTGCCACATCCAGCTCAAACTCCTGCCTTTTTGTCAATACCACTGTCTCCAACCCATATAACATAGCTGCTCTCACTACCCTCTTGTAGACCTTCCCATTCACTCTTACAGGTACTCGTCTGTCACAAATCACTCCTGACACTCTTCTCCACCCACTCCATCCTGCCTGTACTCTCTTCTTCACCTCTCTTCCACACTCACCGTTACTCTGAACTATTGACCCCAAGTATTTAAACTCATCCACCTTTGCCACCTCTACTCCTTGCATCCGCACCATTCCTCTATCCTCCCTCTCATTCACACACATATATTCTGTCTTAGTCCTGCTGACCTTCATTCCTCTTCTCTCTAGACCATATCTCCATCTCTCCAGGGTCTCCTCCACCTGTTCCCTACTCTCACTGCAGATCACAATGTCATCTGCAAACATCATAGTCCACGGGGACTCCTGTCTGATCTCGTCTGTCAACCTGTTCATCGCCATTGTAAATAAGAAAGGGCTCAGAGCTGATCCTTGATGTAACCCCACCTCCACCTTAAACGCATCCGTCACTTTCACCGCAGACCTCACCGCTGTCACACTATCCTCGTACATATCCTGTACCACTCTTACATACTTTTCTGACACTCCTGACTTCCTCATACAATGCCACAACTCCTCTCTAGGCACCCTGTCATATGTTTTCTCTAAGTCTACAAAAACACAATGCAACTCCTTCTGACATTCTCTGTACTTCTCCATCAACACTCTCAGAGCAAACATCACATCTATAGTGCTCTTTCCTGGCATGAAACCATACTGCTGATCACTAATCATGACGTCCCTTCTTAACCTTGCTTCCACTACTCTTTCCCATAACTTCAGGCTGTGACTGATCAGTTTAATTCCTCTGTAGTTACTACAGCTCTGCACATCACCCTTATTCTTAAAAATCGGTACCAAAACACTTTTTCTCCATTCCTCAGGCATCCTCTCACTTTCCAAGATTTCATTAAACAATCTGGTTAAAAACTCCACTGCCATTTCACCTAAACACCTCCATAACCCAATAGCTTCAGTAAAATTAAGGCAATATACTTCTCACCACCTGCTCTTCTAAGGCTCATACTTCATCTGGACATTATCAACTGGTATTTCAGTTTCTGTGTTTGAAGTTTGACCCAGTCACATACCTGGATGTTTGGATGGACGTTTTATAGGCCATACTGAATATTTCCTTGACAAACTCTGCAAATAATTTATTGCTTCTTGCAGCAAAGGTAGTCTTCTGTCATACAACACATAACAGTGCCCCTTGGGAAAGAGATTTGCCTAAGTAAAATATTTACACCTTTAACAGCCCCTACAATAACTTTTTATGTTCTCAAGATGTTTCCACTTCTCGAGAGAACCTGGTGGTTTATTATCCTTTTATCATCAATTGAACATGTCTTCCAGTGTTCTCCCTAACTTTTCTGCATTCTTACTGAAACATTATTATTTCTTGTGCCAGTCTTGCACCCACCTTAGACTTCTTCAGTAAGACTGCACACTTCTCTCTCCTTCAGCACTGCTGAGCACTCTTTCATAATCTCATCATGGAGACATTTTGAGCCTGCCAAATTACATTTGGACAGATTGAAGGTCTGTTTGTATAAAACAGATGTTTGACTCATATTCAGACTGCATTTAGCTGTTTCCATTTATTAACTGGGAAGGTCCATCTGGGCAGTAACCATTTTCAGTAGACACCATGGCAGCACAGTTCTTGCTATACATTTCAACAGACATTGTACAGACATAAAATGAAGTAAAACAGTGATCACAATCTCAATTCCTTAGTATAAATTTACAGGACTAATTAGAAAAGAGCTACAAAGATTTTTTGCTAACTCAATTGCCATTACGTCAAATGTAGGGGTACCACATGTGCTTTAGTTAATTGAATTTCTCAAAACCACATATTAGGATTGAAAACACACACACACATAAATAAAGTACCAGAACTCTCAGCACTAGCAGTCACTAAAACAAAATGAAACAGTAGCAAGTATTAAAATGAAATGAAATGAAACAGCTACAATATAATTTCTGCAAAGGAACTATGCATACCTCCTGCCCCTCATGCACAGACGAAGCTCCCCACTCCTTTATTTATTGAAACTAACCTATTACACAACCACATGGAAGTATGCAAGTCCATGAACTGTGCTTTTAACAAATAGCCCAATTCATTTTGATGTGAAGAAGTGTTCTGTAGCTTGATACAGAAGTGTTCCAATTCAATGGTGTTATGATGCCTACAGCACAAAATAAACATTCTAGGATATGTTATTTGTAACTTTTAGATACTGTCTTTAGAAAAGCTACTTGTGTTAAGGAATCACTCTTTTATTCCTAAATATGCTTTATGACAGTATATTTATAGTTAGAGAGTGTAGGAGAGCTGGAGTAAATCCTTGTTGCCATTTTCCCAAAGGACTTGCCCGTTCTTGTTTTTAAATAATTTGTGCTACTGTATTATCAATGTGCGTTTTTGCATTTTTTTTTTTTTTTTAGCAGTTAGTGGAGGGGATCCTGCTGCTTATGTCCGTAATGTAATGCTATGAGCCCAAAGCTCTGGAATGATGAAAGGCGAAGCCTCCTCCAGAAATTAAATCTAACAAAACTTCTGTTTGGTTGTCTAATTGTGAGTGAGTGAGTGAGTGAGTGAGTGAGTGAGTGAGTGAGTGAGTGAGTGAGTGAGTGAGTGAGTGAGTGAGTGAGTGAGTAGTCTTCAATCATCTGGTTAAATATCCATTCATTGGGAATGTACTCACGGTGCATGTGCAAGAAACAACCTATTCGTAGTCATTGTGCATGTAACATCCTGCCTTCTCAAATCTGGGAATGTACCATGATCCAGTTGCATGGAACAGCTTTGCTTGCTGACATGTGGTGTGAATATATAGTCCATATGCATGGAACAGTCTGCCTATTCACAGCTGACAATGTGTCCAGGGTCCGTATGTGTGGAGCACCCTGCCTATTCACATCTGGGAATGTACTTACAGTCCATACATGTGGAATAGCCTGCCTGCTCACATCTGAGGTGAATTCATATGTCATTTGCATGGAGTAGCTTTTCAGCTCACATAGTGTTTGAATTTATTTTCCATATGCATACAACACCCCATCCACTCATATTTTGAATACCACTGAACTTTCACCTTTAAGTTGTACCTTAGACAGCATTCTTGCTGAAATGTATACTTCACTGAATATATTCAAAGGCCAAATGTCAAAGGTGTTATAAATTCATGGCTCTAGAAATAGCTATTGATCAGTTTGTGTCCCACTGCCAGTGACATAAATTTACATTTTAAAACATAAGAGTTAAATGAATTTTTAAGAACTCCATAGCTGAAGCCTCTCTTGCCACTCTCAGTAATCTATTCCAAATTTTACCGGTCCTTGCACAAAAAATATAACTTTAAACCTCAATTTGTATAAATAAACCTTTATTTCTGGTATTTACATAATGTAATCTAGCTTTAAGTTTAAATTTACAAGCTATAGCATCACAGTGTTCTTTATTGTTTGTGACGACCAGGCTGGCACCCCTTCTGATTTTTTATTTTATGGCATCCTACATTTAAATTAGCTTTTGCTAGACAGAATACAAATCAGTAATTGCTCACATGGTTAATAACTGAGTAATTATAGCCTATTCTTTTAGGGATAGTTGGCTGAATGTAACTTTCAGTCAGCACATTAACTGCATTCACTGTCAGATGTTTTGTAAAACCTGAATTAATTATTATAAACAAATGGGGTGCATGGGGGGGTCCATTTGCAAGGAGGTTGCAGGATGGGGGTTGCTAATAGACAATAAATGCAATGAACTATAACTTTAGATAGCTACTGGTGAAGTGCTGAATGAACAGCCTTTGATCAGCAATCAGTGAGTCAAACGATACCTATCTGAACAGTACTGTTGTATTAAAGAGAAATAATGTCACATTTAAAGTATCGTTTCAGTTATTGGCATGCTATGTTTGATTAAGTGATTCTGTCATGTTTTGTACTTCTAATGATATAACTGAAAAGGGTTCACTTGTATGAGCTTACTTACAATGATATTATTGAAACAAATATACTTATCCCTGTCGATATGTAACATGAAAAAGAGTAAAACCTACGTAAGCTGAAGACAAGAAGCAAGCATTGTGTGTTTATGTTTATATTGTCAGCGAAGAGCCCTGTATTTGAATCTCCTCAACACTCTTTCTGATCTTCAGCATGTCATTTGATGTCTTTCTCTGCGGTATCTAGTTAACCTAATGGGATTATCAATAAGGGAGATTGCTAAGGTGTTTGCCTTACAAACACAAGGTGCAGGGTTTGAGTTCCACAAGGGATAATTGGCTAGGCTTAAAATGGCTTGCATGAGTAGTTAGCTTAGTACTAAACTATGAACCTAAACTGGCCTGTAATTGTTTTACTGACACTTTAAAATTAAAGTACTTTGATACCATTTTAGATGGCTAGGCTTACATAGGCCTTAGGGCCGATAGCCTAGTACCAATCTATGAACCTATGAATAAAGTTGACTATGAGTGAAACAATTCGATCCACTCTTAGATATCTCCCTCCACACTGTCAGGAGAAACTTTTCTCAAACCTAGGCACTTTAGGTGCAAAAGATGCAAAGAATCTGCTAGAAAAAAACAGTGCTGGACAGTAGTTCTCCCATAACACATATGTTTCTTGTACCCTGAAGCATAATTTGTTAACCAGTTAATACAAACTGCGTCTTATACTGCATTTAAGATAATCAAAGGTATTTTTTGCACTTACTGATACCTTGATAACCAGTTAAGTCCACAAAGACAGGATATCCTATTTTCTGTAATCACCCAGAGAAATGCAAAATTCCATGTAGGAAGAAAAACGTATCATAAAATTGGTTTTAAGAAATGGAAACAGTAATGTAGAGTAGCAGTATACAAACCTGTCTATGGCACAAGGCACAGCCACTGAACAAGCTTATGCAGGCTCATTCATTTTAACAACATCGCGGTGGTGGTGCTGCGGTAGCGTTGTCGCCTCACAGTAAGATGCTGTCCGGTTTGATTCTCAGCTAGAGCGTCTTCTGCGTGGAGACATGCATGAATGGGCATACCTTCGTTGAAGGTTGTGTGTCAGGGCTGGTAACTTGGCACGTAAAAATCTACTGCCAATCATTAGGGGACCGGAATTCCGTTGTGGAGACCCCTAACCGGGAAAAGCCGAAAGACACAACAACAACTGAGTTATTGCACGCAATGCCTGGTTTGCAGTGAATTGCTTTAAGACTCTCTAATAAGGAAGGTCTGGAGCCATTTTGTCCTGATGATACCCTCCCCCATCTCAGAAGCTGAAGCAGAACTGCCTTGATACAGTCCAGGGGACACTTCAGCCTAATCACTGCAAACATTTCCACTGCAGCAAGGCACCTTTCATGTTGTAGGTCTGCAACAGTCTTCTTTATTAAATGTATGTATCAATAATCTGCAATCCTTTCAACATACAATTAAAAATCATGGCAGTGAACTTCAGAAGTTATGGCAAAGGGTCACAAGGTTCGTGAGCAGTTTCTTAATTTGGACAGTAATAATACTACAAATACCAGAGCCAGAATAGACTGTGATGGAATATTTTAAAATATTGTAATAAACTTATTTCTGTGATTTAATAATTTATGTCACCATAAATAGCTCCATCTTTAATCAACAAGTCATCTATGCAGCATCAGAGCAATTTTCTGGGGATCAGATTTAATACTGTGCCTAAATTGGCACCTTAAAGTATGTTAATTTCTACCTGATTTAGGTAAAAAAATAATGACTGAAGTAGGTAACAGGTAAACAGTGAGTCATACAACTAACATCCCTTAGTAAATAAAATTGTTGGTTTACAGCATCCATAAGTAAAGGTGCTATTGTTTTAGATTGTAGACAAGTTATTACATATTTTCCTACTGAAATGCAAACTTAAAACATTCGAGACAATTAGAGATTAAAGAACGTTAGACTCTACATCTCGTTTCTTGACATTTTTGTTCGACACATGTTGTGCAATTCTTATTTAACTTTAAGCAAAAACTTTACACCTCCAGGCCTCAGTCCAACCTCTGACATTTGCCCACACTATTTGGTCAGGTTTCAGGAGTGGCTATTTAGCGTATGGGGTGATGACATTTTTAAGGGACAAGTTTACGCCTCCAGGCCCCAGTCCAACCTCAGACATTTGCCCACAATGTTGTCAGGAGTGGCTATTTGGCATATGGGGTGATGACACTTTGGTTCTTCTCTCACAGAGTGTTCCAACGCTGTGACTCAGCCTATCTTCATTACTCTGGCTGCCTGACACATGGGGTTCTGACCCCACAACTTGCACCACTATTCTAAATCCAAGGCCACCACTGCAAGTGAAGAACGGAAATGACGATTCTCAGAGTTTGTCCCTACTAACCCCCCAGTGCCCCCCACACACACATAAGTTTACACCAAACAAGCAACACAGTGCATGCTGATGCCCCTCTCACCTTACATTGGGAGGCACATTACAGCAATGCAGCACCAATCTATTCTCACCAGTCTCCCTACATGCACAAAACACAACATGCTTCTGCAATCGTCGCATTGCATGCTACTTCTCACTATCACATAAGAGGCATTACCAAGAATACCCATAACACCCCCCCTTCTTACAAAACAGTGGCTCAGGTTTCATCAGTGAACACTAGTACATACACCTTTTCAAGAAAATGAAAGCCAATTAAAATATTTTATTTCATTTTTCAAACCTGCTCATCTGATAGCCCTGGAAAGCATATTTATTTTTGAATGATTTAAGCCTAGTTAAACATGAACTGGCTGTTTCATAGGAGTGACCCAACTCCATCTGTCTGCTTAACTGAATTGCTTATGAAAACATTCTAGAAATAGCACTTGTGAAACTGAGGATGACAGGCCAAGAGTCACTAGTAACATGGCACCTTTGTATTTTACTGCTTGAATGGTTCATTTCCAATATTTTGCTGTTAAATTAGCTGCTAGTGTGGCAGTGAATGCAGACAACTAAGGCACTGAACTATTTCCTGAGCCCAAGGTGGAAAGTTTTATTCACCCCATTTCCATTTGTTTACTGTGCGACTCTAAGGGAGGTACTTAACCAGGCATTGCCCCTAGGTCAGTCCTGAAAAGGGACCCTTTTGTCAATTGGCTCACCCAATCAGCAAATCTAATAAATATATAAATAAATAAATAAACTCCAGACCAGGCTATTTTGTGTGCATGTTTCTACTGATGGGTATTTAACCAAACATTGTTCTGCTCTTGCGGGTATTTAACCAAACATTGTTCTGCTCTTGCTCCATATAATTAGACCTCCTTCTGTTAATTACCCTCAGCTTCTCTTAAAATGCAACATATCACCAGATACAAAGCAACCCCACCCCAGAATTAAATGCCCTTATATACGTATACACACCCATGCATGTATTCCCAAGTATATACATATATAGATGTATAGATATGCAAACAGGCATATATACTTGAATAAATGATGTATTTATATATATATATATATATATATATATATATATATATATATATATATATATATATGCACACATACACAGATGCATGCATACATATATGCAGATATAGACATATACATATACATGCTGATATGTACATATACACATACATACTCAAGACAAATGCATGCATATATTACATAAATATATATCTATACAAACACATGCATATATATCTATACCAATATGCATGCATACACATATACATAAGCACATGCTTGAAGGCACATGCACACATTACACACACACACACACACACACACACACACACACACGCATATATTTATATATCTAAGCACACACACGTGTGTGTGTGTGTGTGTGTGTGTGTGTGTGTGTGTGTGTGTGTGTGTAATGTGTGCATAAATCTTGATGAGTGGATGGGAAATACACCCCGGGGATCACTTCTGTGTCTCTACTCGACAGTGGCACAGGAAAATAACTTTCTTGGGTGGCGTAAGCCAGGGAACCTTGTTGGCTAGGCTTACGTAGGCCCTTGGGCCGATAGCCTAGTACCTACCTATGAACCTATGAACCTACCAAAAAGGAGTGCAAGCATTAAAGTGCTAAAGAACATGCAATTAGATCCTTTTAAAAACTTTATTCAACAACAGTCAGCCTACATGTGGGCTGATTGCTGTCGAATAAACTTTTCGAAAAGATCCTATGAGCTGGCTTGTAGGTGCTGATATATATATATATATATATATATATATATATATATATATATATATATACAAGGATCTACTTTCATATTTCAAATAATACTCCCACATCTTCAATTTACTCATATTGTTTTAATAGTACTGCATGTACGAGCAAACTGGAGCTTATTACCCTGGGTCTTCACTGAAAATGGGCTGCTTACTCAGTTGGATTACCCAGTTAACAGAATCAAATAAATAAATACATAAATGCCTTCTAAGTCCTTCATATTTTCTGTGATTATTACTTCCAGGGCCTACTTGTCTCCTGTCCTGATTACCCCTGGGCCCTTTGTGCCTCTGTTTTTATTTCCGGTCATCTTTGGGATCGCTGCAAATATCAGTCACTCATAACTACCGTGTTTTCTGTAAAAAGAAAACTGAGGTTGTTCCCTTTGGAAGATACCAGCAAAACCTCAGCTCATTTACAGAATCCTTTGACCTAAAGGTTCAGATTCAAATACAGAAACACACTGCCACACAGAAAATACTTAGGTTTGATTGTTCAAAGTACAATAAACTTTGAAACACATACATATAACTGCTTGCAAAGTATCTATTAAAAAACTGTGAGTCGGTACAGATTTGTCCCTTGAATAATGCCTGCAAAAAGAAAACAATAGCTGAAAGTCTCCTTCTACCCAAGCTTCTGTATGGTGCTGTTGCTATGGGCAACTGAAAAGGAAAATGCTGCACTTACTATTATCTTTTTACAGTGCAATACAAAACATTTACAAGTCAGCCCTTTCAGTCCCACTACTACAACATGATCGTTTTTATTTTTTGCATTCGTTAAACAAGTAAGCCAACTGGCCAGATTGGCCCCTTTCCAGGAGCACTGTCTGACTGAAACTTGTTTCAGAGTCACACAGTAAGCAAACAGAGGCACAAGGAATCAACCTACCACTGATTACTGGACGTAGCACATCAACAAATATGTGCCTTAGTCCTCTGCATTAACTGCCACACCAAAGTGAGGCGCTAAAGAGTCTGTACTGGAAGCACAGGAGAATAAGATCAGACATATACAAGGTACCTTCATATATACACTGTTAAATGAAAATAGATGCCCAGATTCACACAAGTCACTGTACATTTCCTCTATATACCTGAGACCCTTAGGCTCATTCTGTCTTAATCTGAACAGGAGTGTGATACTGCCCCAAGTAATTTTCTATCAAACAATTGGAACAAGCTCCCTTTACACAGAAGGACAATAAAAAATATCACTACTTTAAAAATGCATGCAAAAAATGTTCTGCTTTAAAACTCTCGTTACATCTCTATATTCACCAGTCTTGCCAAACAATGCTTACGGATGAACTAAACTAAGCACCCCTAAAATAACTTAATATGTAAAGTTTAATTAAACTGTATGTCTTTGACTTCGATTTTCTAGCAGAAAGTACAGTTCCTATTTGCTCATAAAAATGTTTATTATTCCGTATGTAGTTTCATAACTTAAACTTGATATCCACAGTGTGCTACATTAGCTTCATACTCCTGTCCATTAATTTTACTGTTGTGAGGACTATATTTTGTCAATTGTACATCTTGCTATAAGCATTTTGTATACCTGTTATCTTTTGCAGTCTTGTTATATAAGCTTTTCCATTTTGGGGGCTCCCCCTCTGAGTCCCTTCTGGAAAGAAATGGACTTGATCCAAGTAGGGACAATCTAGTCAAGAAAAACAAACAAACAAATAAATAAATAAATAAAAATATATTATTTTTCTGTGTTGTTGTCTACACCCATACACCTATTCATCCTGTAATCCATCCCAGGGATCTCTTTCCCTGGGCAGAGGGCTCTGTACTTTTCGGGGCTAACCAGAGTTCCCAGCTATCTGACCATCAGACCATGCTTTCACTCTATTCCTGGTCATCTAATATTGTCAGCTTGTGCTCCTTTAGCCACTGTCTTAACCAGCAGCAGTACTGCCTAATCCCTTCCTTCCTGTTATTAGTAGTATTTCAGAAAAGGCCCCTCTGTTCTCCTTGTTCCCCATGTCTTCGTCACGGCTCTTTCAGACTCCCTACTGCTTCTACTACAGCCCTTTTGAAAGTTTGTTCCTGCACACAGGGAGGGCATTGTGAGGATACCCCTGCCTTTCTCACTGCTTAGCCTGTCTGACCAGAGTCAACCCAGAGGCAATCTTAATCCTCCCCCCATCTTCATCTAACCGCACTGGTTATAGAATTCCCCCCTACAAGTGCAATTCCCATCTTGTACACTCCAGGTTTTCTCATGTCCACAATCATTCTTAATCCCTGTGTCCATTCTGACTACATATCTTATCTTCCTCTCTTGCCCCAGTTTCCTGTTTAATCTTCTCCCTGCCTTGCCAAGGTGTTCCTGCCTGGGTAAGCTCTGTTCTCAAATGTCCTAATTTCCAAATCTGTCCATTATAATAACTTCCTTTTTTTTCAGAAGCAACCTGAGTTTAACTAACAACTGCCAGCTCACCCATCCAGGGGGAAGAAGGGGCTTTGACTCACCAAATGGGTGACACTTAGCTAGACCACTTGGTGTGGCACCCAGTGAAGTTTGAGCATGCCAAGCACATATTTTCGTAGTGCACTCACACTAGGAAGCTGAGGGTAGCATGCCGTAAGAAGGCATGCTATCCCCTCTGGAGACAGTGATGGTGGACCTAGCAGGAGATGAAGAGGCTGTAATTACTGTGCTCCTATTATAAGAGGATAGGTGTCCACCTTCCCAGGGACAACAAACTGGTGTGTTCCCTATCACCTGACTGTTGGTAGGGAATTGAGGTTGACTGTGATTCCCAGACAGGAACAAATGACATCTGTCACCTATCCCAGGAATGTCTGACCTCATCCACCCACATCCCAGAAGGAATGGAATGATTGGGTTTATTGGGAGAAACCTTTGGGAGAGGTCTTGGAAGTAGCAAAAAAAAAAAAAAAAAAAAAACACTTTTTTTTTTTTTTTATTAAATGCTGATCTACTCACATTATAGACCCAATTCTCCATCTTGAAACTGCCACCTCTCTTCTTTCCACTTCCAGCTTCTTCTCTCTTTTCCCTCCTTCTCCCTGCATTGATATTAACCTTATTTCATCTGTCACTATGTCAGGCCAGACACCCAGGCATGCCTCCACCAAGAGGCCTGTCAGTCTAAAGTGTCTTCAGTGTCCAAGCTCTATCCTTGGTCAGACCATATTATTCACTCATTCTATTCTCCTCAGCTTCTCCTGCTCCGGTCCACTGGTCATTCCCTCATTTCCATCACTCCTCTCTGCAGCCATGACTGGCCTCACTTCCCATACCTTTCCTCTGTAGGCTCCAATAATTTAACAGACCCCCATACTATCTGCCCTCCATCATACCTCCCTCAGCCAAACACTAGTACCACATACTGAATACAAGGCTGATCTGTATTGCTCCCTGTTTTCAGCTGTCCTGCCTTCTTCCTACCACCTACAAATTATCACACTTTATTTCAGCTAAATCTCAGATGGCCTAATCTATAGCCTGTACTCTAGTCCTGCACAGTTCTGTAGTATATGTTAGGCCTTATATTTCCTTGGACAATTCTGGGATTGGAGGATATTGGCCCACACTTCAATTGACTCTCCTTTAAACAGTGAAACCAGTACTTCTGGCCTGTACTTGGACTCCCTTTTGCTGCTATCTGAAAATGCTGACTTGTGTTGTGTAATATGGATTTTGGAAAGCCTTCACACACCCCCGGCTTTTCTTCTGAGACCTTCTGATACTGCTGGGATTACTACTGCTGTCCAAAACCACCTCCCTCTGATTTCATCAGTTTTTCCACTTATCTGACAGACCTCTTGGAGGAAGTATGTCTTGCCGCTGGTCTGTACTTCCCCTGCCTCTGTTATTTACTCTGAAATGAAGCAGTTATTTTAGTCTCAACTCAAATGACTACTGCAGCAGCTGAAAGCATTGCTTTCTATCTACTGATGTTGGCTGTTGCAAACTCTGTTCTCCCAACTTCATCAGCCTCTTTTTAAGTTGGAATTCTGTGACCCTGTAACCCTCTGCGTATGAGGTATATCTATGATACACAACCCTATAAATTCTATATGGACCAATGTCCCATAAGTCTTATGTATACCATGTAGACTCGTGACTCATGAGCACTGTATATGCTGTTTGCAGTCATTATCCATTAGCTCTATTTATACTATATATACCCATGATCCAGTGGTCCATGAGCATTATACATTCCAAGGATTCCAATGGCCTATTAACCCTGTATATGATATGTGTACCATTGCCAAATAACTGTACGTATGCCAGGTGTGCCCATTGCCCATCAGTCCTGTGGTACACGTGTATCAATTCCCAGGTAGCTCTATGTATGCCAGGTACACACATGCCATGTTACATTTATGTATGTTATATGTACCAGTGTCTCAGTTCCTATGAATGCTAGGTGTACCCATGCCTGACTAGCCTAACAAATACATTCTGCTCCTGTGGTTTGCTATCCCTATGTATGCAAGGAGTACACATGACAAATTAGCTTGATGTATGCAAGGGGTATTCATGCCAGATTAAGTTCTATAAGTGCCAGGTGTACCCATGATGCACTAGTCACAAACTTCTTAGGTGCTTCACTTGCCACTAACCATAATGGTAAGTAAGCCCATGGCCTTCTACTCCTATACAATGAGGTAAATCCATGGCAAACACACCAACATAAATATGTTGGATACATTCATGGCACACTAGTCCTTATGTAAGCCAGTGTACATGTGGTCCTTCGATGATATACTACCATGGCCCACCGTATATGTCAGTGTACATGTAACATGCAGCTATATATCAGTATGGGGGTATAAAGCATATATTAGCTTTAATGTGGCCTTAATAATTTAAATGTATTTTTGTCCAGTAGAAGGATTTCAGCAATTAATATTTTATTTATCTCTGTATGAACTGATCAGATTTTAACTTGTAGTCAAAAACCACATACGTATATATTTACTGGACCTAACCATATGCATGGGCTCAACTATCTTGAGATAATTGAAAGACTGCCATAACCCGTCGGTAAAATTACATGGACAGAACAATAAGCATCTGGATTTAAAAGTGCTAATTGTCAGAGTACAGTCAACTAGTCACTTCTGCTGGAAGACCATGACGGCTTACAAGAAGAACTAAAGGGTTGTGAAATTAGTGCCACTACAAAGCAAAATGGAACAATCTGCATGTTGAACGAGATGGGGACAAGTTCACTATTTCGACACGTGTTCAGTATTGATATTAGAGGTCCTTGAAATAACAAATGTGGGGGAGCCAGTAATGAGCAAGAAAGGAATGGAGGTCACCCTGTCCCAGTTAAAAATGTGCTGCCTGTTATTGAAATATCTGAGAAATTACTGTTTTGTAGATGATGTAAAACTGATATACCCCATTTTGCTCTGGAGTATGTGATACAACACAGTAGTAAAAGTCTTTGAAAAGTCTTAGAATACCGGTGCCAATAAATTGTCTGAGCTGAGTTCGCTACCAAGAATTTGATGGAAGGTCTGATACCCAGCTTAGCTAGACTAATTTCAGTATTTAAGATATACTTTTGTCTAGCCGTGATTCAAAAATGATATAAAGAAGCTGAGAATCAGTTTAACAATGCAACTTTTGCTGCAAAGACTTGTGACATTAAGGTAAATAATCCTGAGGCCATGGGCTATCTTGTAGAGAGTGAAGTATTAAAAAATATAAAGTGCAGATCCTAGATTCCTTGAATGACTTCATACTGCAGGAGCAGGTAGAGGGGATTAGTGAATAAATACATGTTGATTATGTGAGAGTAAATGTTTTTCTTTGTTAAGTAATAATGTTCTTAGTACAGTTTTAATTTTTCTATGCATTTTAAAAGGAGGAATGGGAGAAAGATTTGAGCAAGCTGTTTTTGTGATAGCGAGATGGGGGAGCAGGTAACGTTTTCTAAGAATATGTTATGCATCACTGACACATTTGCAAAGAGACTGAAGCTTCCAGTAACACTACTGGCATAAGTGATTAAAATAAACCAAAAAATTAAAAAACATGGATGGCACAGTGGTGCAGCGGTAGCATTGTTGCTTCACACCAAGAGGATCTCTGGTTTGATTCTTGGCTGAGGTACCTTTTGTGTGGAGTCTGCATGTCCTCCCTGCATTTGTGTGGGTTTCCTCTGGGTCCTCCGGTTTCCTCCCTTCTTACAAAGACATGCGTCTGGAGCATCTCTCTCTGGGCCTCCACTGAAAATTGGCTTCATTCCAAGTCGGACTTTCCCGGTTAACAAATGTTAAATAAAAATAAAAAATAAAATTAAAAAAAGAGATAAATGTGAAAGAACCATTCCCAAGTCTGTTCGGATCCAATATTTAATCTTCATATTTCATGTCCATGCTATGATATGATGGTTTGGTGTAATTAGCTTTTTTTTTTTTTTTTTGCAAAGTGGGGCTGCTTAATTAGCTGCTGCTAGGGAATTGTAAGTGCAGTAAATGCAGGAAAGGATGGAAATGGGGGCTGATGTGATTTAGGCTCCACTCTACTTCTGCAGGAAATAATCTCTTGTGCTAGGATGGCTTGAAGAAAAGCCAGTACAGAAGAGACAAGCTATGAAAACTTTGCAACTAAACTTCAAATATTGTACACTTGAAATAGTCACTAGTCTTACAGCAATGTATGATTGGAGGTCTACTCAACTAGCCAAGTTTTAAGATGGAGTTATGCTTAACATACAACTCAAAGTCTTTAGATTACTGTCCAGCACAGCTTGGGAAATTACAATGTTGACTATGTATGATGACCCATTATATATTTATTATCAGTTTAAGATTAATACAAAAAATAGTAAGTTTTGCCTTCACATCTTTGCAGCCTAGCACTCTGTCAAACCGTCTTTTAAACAATGATGAGTAAGATGCTTGCAGTACAAAGGGATTTTCTGCTCACTAAAAGAAACCTGCAAGCATGTAGCTATAGTTAGCCTTTTAAATTCAAGGCAAGCTATACTGTGTTACATGAACCCTAGCATTCCAAAGCAGGGTGATAATAAAGTAACATTTTCACAAATTTTGCAGTAGTACCTGGAGTCCAAACAGTGGACAACCATGCAGCACAAACACAGTGACAGAGATCTGCAGGACCACAACTTCAAAAATGTAGCTTTGTATGTAGAATCAATGGCAAGTTTGAGTTTTGCAAACTAATCTTATTAGATAGGTTAAATACCACTGAACTGATTGACCAATTGCTTTTTCTTTAAGTGCAGTTTGTTGTGCTACTGTTTCATTTTAACCAGCCTGAGAACATCCACTTAAAAGTTGCATACACCCTCACCTACCAATGAACATGCTTCAGGTTACAGTGTGAAAAGCAAATTTCAGGAAGGTAGTAGATTCTCTCATTATCCTTTGTGGACTAGTAGGAGAATTCCAACCCAGAATGAAAGTGTAAACACATAGACAGCTGGGTCATGTGATAAAGTCAGGCAGCCTGGAGACTGCTTCATAGGCCAGATTCCCTTCTGTCAGTGCCAATGTTAGTTTTGCTAAGAAAAATAAATCTTGTATAACTTCAAAAATCTGGACAGTTAAATAGGACAAGATCTGTGTATCAGGCAGTTGGCACAGATGGTTAAGGCTATGAGCTGTAATTCTTGTAGTATAGGGTTTGATTTTGTCATCATTCATTTGCTGACTATGCAACCCTGAGAACCCCAGTCATCACTCATTTGCTGACTATGCAACGCTGAGGACCCCCGTCATTGAGCCTAGTTGTCCCTGAGAAGGTAGTGTATCCAGTGAGCCTACCTTGTAAACAAGTGGATATTACTTACTGGTGTAACCACTCCTATTTCCAAAAGGATAGTGGAATACCACCAAGCAGAAACAAAGGTTTAAAAAGTTTGGAGTATATTAGTCATGTTTGCAAATATTTTTGCTTTACAGTTAATTTCATTTCCTGTGGTGCTCCTCATGATAAAGGTGCAAGTGATTTTACAAAAAAAGTGTGCTATTTTATTTTGTTTGTTAGTTTCACTATTTACTCAATTTTCCACTATATCCAAACCCACAAAATGATGTCATGGCACGTATTCAGCAATGTTGTACACACACACACACACACACACACACACACACACACACACACACACACACACACACACACACACTTGCAAATAATTGTGGGTAATATAAGCTAAATAAATCTATAGTGGAGCTGCTTCTTATTTATACTGTGGTTTCACTACTACATCATCTTGTGTTACTTGTCAGTGTGAGGTATTTCATCTGCAACAGCTAGTTAATAGTGTTTCTGGGAAGGAAGAAAACACGTCCAATGCATCTGTGAAAATACAGTATTCCAAACCTTAATTTAGGTAGTGAGGCATTATGGGTTCAGTCTTTCATGATGTCATGGCAGGGATTTTCAGCTCTGAGAAAAATATTCTGGGTCTGTCCTTACTAACAAAATAAAATTCAAAAACAATGCAATTTTTGCATCAAAACTGTATAATTTGGTGTTGCATATGGTAAGATGTCTTTTATACTTGCTTTAGAAAATGACCGATGCACCTTAAAAACAATGACAATGTGATGCCGAATATAATCACGTTTTATTAAGTTTTGAGCATGACTGATCAAGTGAGGAGGAGTTAGACAAGTTCTAGTGAGCTTCTTTACTGTTCGTTTCAGACTGGGGTTTGATGGTGTGTTGAGAAGGTGCTGCTTTGCTGTCCATTTCAGACTGGGTTTTGATGGTGTGTTGAGAAGGTGCTCCTTTCCTGTCCATTTCATACTGTGGTTTGATGGTGTGTTGAGAAGGGGTTTTTGTGGTTACAGGCTTCACTTTATATAACCATAAGGGATCTCAGTGCAATCTTGGTTGGTCTCTGGGTGGTAAGTATATTCAGGGGTGGGCATACACCGAAAAAAGTGACCCCACAAGAATTCCACATAATGTAAATATAAAACAGGATTCCACTAACTGCCCAGAGAACAGGTATTATCTAAATGGATGTAGATGGGGCAGCGTAATCAACAAAGAAGTGAGTCTTACTTTACTGAAACCCAAACTCTAAACCCTGCTTTGATTAAAAAAAATGTCACCAATGGGAAGAACTCTCTGTACTCTCCAAAACTAAATATTCAATCTCAAGGGTCATGGTGTCTCAGAGAAGGTTGCAGGTAGTTTGCAGAGTTCATTGCCTTACTCTCAGCAGACTAGAGCTTGTTTGATCCTGTAGGTATCTAGTCAAGTATTCTCATTCTATATCTATCATGTATTTCTTGTTCTCCCTTCAGAGTTGACATGCATGACCCACTGTCTGACACCATGTGCATCCATGCCACTCATCACATTGTAACAGCACACTATCCGACAGAATTTTACACTTCAAGACCTTGACATCCAGGAACACTTAAGGACCCATTTATCTCAAGCATACAAAGATATGCCGAGTCTGTTCATTTGCACGCGTACAAAGTGTGCCTATTTAACTACTGTTAACACCCCAAATATCCAAAGATTTTTCATTTTTCTATAACGTAGCAGTGTCAGTTCCCATTCAGTATGCTAGACTGAGAGGGTCAGGTAGCATAGTGGAGGATGGTCTCTTTAAGGAGATTAACCTAGAAGCAAGCAAGTACGTTAAAGGTAATGAGGGACAAGTGTAGCAGATCTGTGACCTTTGTGACCAAGGAGGGTCTGAGAAGGACTCTACCTGGAGTTATGTAGACCATAAGGAAGAAGGAAGGCAATTTGGGGGGATACCCCTATGACTGGTGATCTGACACTTGAAAGGAAAAAAACAGTTCATCTTATTACTGGCAAGACAGATGGTGAAGCTGTTTTGTTATTCTTTATTTCTAGAATTGAAAGTAAAAAACAGTTTTATTGTTCCTTGTTGGAAATGGGATGAGAGCTATTCTGCTATCCAGGGATCACTTTAAGTAGTTTTATTTCTGTCTGCTCTTGTGTACCAGAGTTCACTGTTAGTGATGCAACAGGTAGTGCATTCACCTCTGGTGCAAAAGTCTGTCCATTCTATTCCCACACCAAATAGATCAATTGCTGACACTGCAGTGCAGTATGGGGGGGGGGGTACTGTACGCCAGAATGTGTCATCCTTCAGATGGTATTTTAAAGCAAGACCCAATCTACCTGAGTTGGTGGTAGCTCAGGTGGATGTAAAACCTCCCATGGTACCTATTGAAAAGAGTAGCGTAAGGTCCCCAGTGCCCTGGCCAAATTTCTGCAGTAGTATAAATACCACCTTGGCTCTAGGTTAAAAAGAGGCTACTCACCTAGTGGGACTAATCTGTTTAACAAAGGCTAAATAAATAAATAAATAAAATAAATAAATGAAGGAATCCTGCAAATAAATGTAAACTTTTTCTGTAGATGAAAAAGCCAGCCTGAAAGGTGAATTTATTAATATTGGACCTGCAAACTGAAATTTTGATAAGAACTACATTTATTTTCTTAACATTAATTGTTTGCTAATAAATGTGGTTATAAGCCACAACACTGACTCTGTTGACTTCTTGTAATTATTGCCCAACAAATGTAGTTTTAAGCCACAAAGCTGACTCTTTTGACTTCTTGGTTTATCACTACAATATTCAAGAGCTTCTATGGACTCAGACATCGCAAGCATGCCAAGATATTCAAGTCTCCTCACAGGCTCTGTATATTCAAAGTATATCTAGGCCTGATAGGCCCCCAAACATCTAAAGCATATGTAGATTTCAATTGCCCCTTCAGGACTCCATATATCTAGGACATAGTTAGTCATTCAGGATAACCAAGCCCCCTAGCATCCAGTATACGCCTAGAGATATAGAGCCCACAAGGCTCCATATATCCAAAGTATGCCTTGACACCTAGAGACTAGATATGTAAAGCTGACTGACACAGCATAGCTCACTGTCAAGGAACCCCCTTGGGTTAAGATATCTAGAGTATACCTAGGCGTCTTTGGCTCATTGAGCTTTATGCGACCAAAGTATACATATAAACTGTCAGTCAAAAGTTCACTTTGTTAAAGAGAAAAAAAACTAGCATGTGTGATCAAAAAAACAGCTGATCGTACATACCTGCTTTTTGTGTGCATGAGATTATGGTATAGCAGGAATCTGAGAGTTTGCCTTTTCTCCACTGTAGTGCAATCCCAAAGCTGGTATATTTAATTAGCAGGGTATGTGGGGTGCAGGGGGACAATTTTAATAATGATTGTATTTTCAAACATACATAGGCATATATTAGTTCTTGGAAACTCAGATATCTAAAACATATATAGGCCTATATTAGTTCATGGAAACTCAGATATCTAAAACACACATAGGTGTAAAATAGTTTGTAGAAACTCAGATATCCTAAACACACCTCAACATCCAGCATGCCATATGAGCCTAACTGTCTTAAGCCTGGACTATAATTAATCCTGTTTGAATGAATCCCTATGAGGAAATTGTGTCTCAACATGCATTAACTCTGTGTGCACAAGCCTTCCTGTGTTGAAATCACATAAAACTCCAAATCACCTATAATAAATCCAAATCATTGTGTAATACATCTCTCTCTGTCAAGTAACACCACAACAACCCTGCATATTGTAATATCCAAAGTTGTGTATTTTCGTCCTTACAATGTATCCATTCTCATCCAACTCACTGGTGCTTTGTATCCTATGTATCATCAGAGATACAGTTTCATGCACTTACCCTGTTACACTGTAGGCGATAATACCACAAAGTTTACTTGCTCCACTGGGAAATATTACAAACTGGAAAAGTACAGTGGTGTGCTACAAATATATACTGCACTCTGCAAAACAAGGAGCAGGGAGATGATTTAATAAAAGATGGAAGTGGAAATCCTTATGCATGCAGAGCAAGATGGTGAGGGTGCAAAGACTTTACTCATCATGGAAAACGAACATCAAAATTTTGTCTTCAGTGCCGTTCAGAGTCTGGCTCACAATTATGCATTTCACATGGTTACAGTCCTGAAATTTTTATAGGTTTCCCAGGACTGATGCTTAATCCTTGAACCTTATCCTAAAAGGAAACAGCTCCATTATGTTTGGATATCTAACCATTGTTTGGCAGTCAAGACTCCTCATTAGCTCAGTGACACCAAAACATTTTTTCACACATAAATATCTTAAGCATACCTTCTCACTAAGCAGGTTTACTGACTCCAGGTACAATACATAAATTGACATCAAGTAAGCATATTCAGTACCTTCACTGAGACTAGATGCCCTAATCACACCTGGATGTTTTGTGATCCGGCCCCACTATGGACAGTCATACCATGACATCCAGTTTTAGTGTGGACTAGAGAAATCTCAACTGTTAATAGTCTGCATGTACTCTGACCACATTCTGAGTCTCAGCATGCCAGCTAAAGCTATATACCATAGTTATACCTGAATACTAAATCCCTTTGTCACTCTAAGAACCCTAACAAGATTCAGAATAGATTCTGATTGGTTACACTGTAAATATCACATGATAACATCACATGATACTCAGTACCATGATTCAGTCTGGATTCCCAAATAATGCCCTGACATTCAGGAAACTCATGCTGCTCAACTGTCCAGATTTGTGCCTCATATAGTCTGTTCTTCATAAAATGTGTCATTTTCTGACAAATCACTGAGGACTGAAGTCACTAAATAATGATATGTGTTTGAGTTTCAGACTTCTTATCCTTCAGAAAATGCATGCTAAAGCAAACCCTGTTATTCTAGCAACTTTCTAACTTAAAAGAGTAATATTTAAAATCTCTCCCTACTTTTGGGCTTTTGTGTCACCATTATTTTAGGCTTTGTCCAGATTTCTGGTGCTTAAAGCTTGAGAGGCATGCATAGCCTCACTGAATTTATGTACTTTAAGTATACTTTTCCATCCAGTATCCCAGCTAACTCTGTTTTTCCAACACATAAACAACTTCCAAGACTCTGGCTTCCTTTAAGCAGGCTATCCATGCCTTCACATCACTTTCTGCTACTGATTTTTCACTTCTAGGAGTTCTGTTCTTGTACTGACACCCAACACCACAGCACATCTGTGTTCTTAAAGGTATTTTCACATGTAACACTACATTAGCTACATACACCTGAACCATATTCCCAATGTCTGCTACTCATACCATGACATACATGCTCCCTAAGGATATTCTAACACCCACTGCCTTCATCAATGCCCTGTACTCTGGACTTCCTAAACATGCCTCAATATCCACTAAACTCACTGACTCAATGTACCTTAAGTATAACACAATGTTCAATATGTCACTGACTTCAGATGTTCTCACTGTACCCCAGCATTCAGTAAGTTACTAATTCCCAATGCCTTAACCACATGATGGCATACAGTAATGCATACCTCCTGATATAAGTCCATAGATTAGTACTAGGCTAACTGCCCTTGTAGGCCATTTTAAGCTTAGCCAATTACCTCATGTGAAAATCAAACCCTGCACCTTGTGTCTGTAAGGTAAACACCTTGACCATTATGACAAACCTCCTGCCTTCCTTATTTTCCAGTACCCCAGTCTCTACAGAATATCTGATTTATTTATTTATTTATTTATTTTCAGTTTAATTACCGGGGAAGTCCACTGGGCCAAGAAGTGCCCATTTTCAGTGGAGGCCCGGGGAGAAAAGCTCCATAGGCAATACAATACAATAAAGATTACGTAATGTTAGAGGTAAAATACAAGAGTAAAATTTATACAGTCAGGAAAATGCAAATGAATAATATACATCGTAAGACAGTGCAATACAAGATTTTTTTTTCTCTCAATGACAATGATAACTTACAGAATCCAGATACCTCAATCACATTGCATTGTCCAATGTTCCCACTAACTCCAGATATGCTAAATAAGCTCAAAATATCATAACAAGCAGTGTCCCCACTACTATATGAAGGCTGTAGAGTCAAGGTGTTAGTTTCAGAGTATGAAATAAACTATTTATTTTTTTATCTACATACAATTTATTGTTTTTGTGATACTGCAGGTATGCAAGCTACACAAAGATATTCAATACCCCGAACTGCTTCAAGATAATCTAAACATACCACAACATCCGTTATGTCACTGATTCCAGATACCCCAATTGCACCCCCAACATTCACTACCCTGCTGACTCCAGATACCTTACCTGTGTGCCAATTTCAAGTAAATACACTTCTTCCAGATCAGTAACACCACTTACTTGAGATAACTGGACTATATTCTGCTACACAATATTCACAATGTCTTTGTGTTCCTCAAGCACACACTGGCATTCTGTGCCATGCTGACCATAGATATCCTAATTATACATGCTAACAGCAGACCTGTGTGTGACGATTTTCTGATCACATCCAGTGTGCTTCTACCTCATCCAGGTTCACTGAGACCTACATATAGCTTTGCAAAACCCTCTTTACTTTTTTCAGCGCAGTGGTTCAGCGGTAGCATTGTTGCATCACAGCAAGAGGTTCTCCGGTTCAATTCTCAGCTGGGGTGCCCTCTCTGTGGAGTCTACATGCCCTCCCTGCATTTGTGTGGGTTTCCTCCGGGTGCTCCGATTTCCTCCCACATTACAAAGACATGCATCTGGAGCCTTTCTCCCCAGGCTTCCACTAAAAATTGGCTTCATTCAAAGTCGGACTTTCTCAGTTAATAAATGTTAAATTAAATTAAAATTAAAATAAAACATTTCTCCAATAGGCGGCACAGCAGCTAATGCTTGTAATGGTGTATAAGACAAGATTTTTCACTTAACACATTTCGTGCAGCAAAAGGCATTGTGGATACATTGAACCAGTGGCAGGAAAGGAAGCCTAAAAAATATTGTAGCTGGTCACAGAGTGAGAGAGTGGTCATCACAGAACTTCATAATGGGACTAAATGGGGGTGTCAACATGTAAAGAATGGGGAAATGCTCATTATTTACTTTTTATAATTAATCTACTTTTTTAAAGAGACAGCTCAGCCACATTTATATCACATTATTGTAAGTATAAGCCTTGTTTTCCGATTTATTCCCTAACGTTATTCTGTTACTTAATTTTTTTTGCTGGATTCCCCATGGTACCTGCACAATTTGCCTTCTTCAATTGTACAAAAACCATAAAACAGTGTAACCATTTATTGTACGAATCAGTCCGTTAGTCTTCTTTACTATTTAATGACTAATTTACATTGAAAGTGTTCCTATCTCCAGCAAATATCAACATTTTGGTCAGAAAATATAAAAAGGGTATGCACCAAGCAAATAGATTATAATGTGTTTTGGTATGATTACACAAATAATGCAGCCAAAGCAGCTTTCATATTCAAAATTAAAAACAAACTTGAAAGGGATTTTACTACTCACTATGTACTAGATAATAATTTATCCGTTTATTATTAAATGACACAGAAATATATATTCACATTGTATGACGTTACTGGTAGGAGTTGCAATCGAAGAAGCAGTGGTACACAAAAAAAAAATCAGAGATAGAGTGGAGTGCTAAGTCACATCAAGGATCCTGGGTAATCCAAGCTACTTTATATAAAGGCAGCAGGTTCAAATTTATTTCTGCTCTGCACTGTATAGGAGGATAAAAATTCATAACTACAATGTACACAATAACAAACTACAAAGTAAACCTCAGAGGGGTACAGAGTCATGGACCCCAAACATAAATAGAGCTCTAATAGATAATATTAGGCTGTAAAGTCAAGGGTTTCATACATAATGTAATATGGAACAAAACTGGAATGCTCACACTAATAGTAAGGTATAAACAGGTTCTCATACTAACAGCTGGGTGCAAAGTTACAGCTCTTGTGCATAACACAATGGGGCACAAACGGACATTGGTCATGCATAATACAGTCATGATCTTCATATAAATAACACAGCTGGCTCTGTATTCAGACTAATCTGAAACACAACATGATAAGGAATAAAGTGGTGATTGCCATACATAACACAGTGAGGCAGGAAATCATTGCTGTCATATGTGGTGCAGTATGCTGCAGAATCTGATCATATATGGCACAGTGGGATACAAAGTCTCGACTCTCATATATGACATATTGGGCTATAAAGTCAAGGCTGACATATAATGCATTAGTGTACATAATTATGTGTTTCATACATAAGACATTAGGAAACAAAGTTATGGCTGTCATACACACAACTGGCATACAGAATGTAGTAGAGTATAAAGTCATGGCATTCCTATGCAATACAGAAAGTTACTGCTGATATCTACGGTATAGTGGGGGCATGGTAATGCAAGGCACATATCATACTGGTGTTCTGAGTCAATAATGCTGTGCCCACCCTAGCAGGTGGCGATGAGGTACATCTAAGGTCAAGACCATCTTTTGGCTGTATATAGTTCAACATGGTGTCCCCTGCATTGTAGTTTGCAGGATCTCCCCACACACACACACACACACACACACACACACACACACACACACACACACACATACAGAAGTGTATCTGTACTAGATTTACAGTCAGACTGCTACCCCATATACTCACTTAGTTGCCTGTGTTTATGTCCAGCCATGTCTGAGGTGCACATGGCACTGTGGGATACCAGCTCATATTAAAATTAAGTCAGACTTATTAGGCATGGCATAGTCTGGCAGGACATCACAAATAATACACACTGCACAGGGTGCTTCAACTCTACAGAGTGATACAAAGTCATTTGTCGTATGTGTGGCACAGTCTAGTGAATCGTCACACAAGTATGGAACAAAGTGCTGGATATTTCAACAAATGGATGGGTGCAAAGTCCCATTTACTGTGCATCGCACACTCTACCAGAAAGTTACAAGTGCTGTTCACAGTTTATTTTGTTTCAATAACACAATGGCAGTGCAAAGTGAAAGCTTTGGTGCATCGTACAACACTGTGTAAAGTCACATTTATCACAGGTGACTCAGAATGATACAAAATCATGCAGGATTTAATCACTTTAAATCTACCCAACTGTGCACATGGTACAGAAAAAAAGAAAGATCAAGGTTAAGTGTCTAGTACGTTCACTATATCAAGATCTGATACTACACCAAGTGTGACGGATAAGATGTTGTTCTGTATCAAACACAACTACAACCTGTCTTGTGTCTGGTGATTTAGCTGAATTGATGCATTAAAACAGTCAATATAAATGCACAGATGAGGTTTTACATTAGGCTAAACGACAATGTCTTCTCTTTGCGATATAGATTTATTAGCATTTGACAGTGATTACACTGGAAGTAGCACCAAGCCTTCCTAAGGTTCTAATAATTTTATGCTATTCAGAAAATCTAACCTTACCTCGGGATTGGAATAGAAGAGCTGAGCTCAAAGACCACATAAGATGACAAGGGCAGAATATCACAGATCTGCTTCAGTGGATACTGGTCTTATCAGCCTTTAAGTTGATACACGTAATCCTGTTTCAAAAACCTGAAAGCTGTCAATTTACATCTGGTTACCTCCAAAGAAAAATGCAGCGTTGCAAGTGCTGGGTCATTTAAAACGCAAGAAGTATGATGTCCTTGTCATTAGTGAATTGATGAAAGCCGTCCCCCCCTCTGGGATCATTTTCATTCCTTAAGCTGTGGATCCCGAACATACTATACCAGTAGCACTGCAGCTAAGCTACAACATTAACTTCAGGCACGAACACCGGCTGTGCAGTGCACCTATGAGCAAGACAAAAGACACACAGATGCACAGAATAAATCACGTCTCCACATCGTTTCAGTCTCTTCATATATCCCTAATGCAGATGGGAATTTCCAAGACATCTCTCTTCAGAAATGTGACTTTATCTGAGGATGGCCAGTTTACACCTATTCTTATTATGACCATCAAACATTACAATCACTCGCACATGAAAAAAGGAGATGATTTCACTTTGGAAAGGGAACCCAGGTTATAAAAAACAAATCCATGCAACAATTAAAATAAATGAGGCAGAGATAAAACATATATATTGTAGCTAAACCCGTTGCCTTTCCCTACACAGCCAAGGTTGGCTTTATTTAATTTTTTATTTTACTTTTGAGTATACAGTTCAATACAAATCAATAACTGACAATTCAGGCTTTGAAAAAGAGTCAAAGCAGCAGAGACAAAACCAACTATAAAATATTTGTTGAAGATGTAATTTGCTGGAAAAAAACTTGCTTCCCCTCCCCCACAGATGGCAACTGGAAAAAATATGTTAAGAATCCCTTGGATAATATAAGCAAACACCTTTTTACACATTGGCAAAGGTAAGGCAAAGTGACAGAGTAAAAGGAAAATAATATATTTCCATGCAGGAACGAGAGAGAGAGAGAGATGGAAAGCGACCTACCTAAGCTGGCTGCCATGGCTACAGTAAGTGTGTGAGTCGCTTGCTTCCTCCCTCCCTCCCTCCCTCCGTCTCTATTTTTCTTTCTTTTTCTCTGTTCTTTATTCACTGGAGTTGAAAGCTCCACGGAGGCAGCAGACAGTGGTGGTACATCTATTGGTGGAAGAAAGAAAAACAGCAGGGGGTGAATTGAAAACAATTGAATGACAGTATAACCAGAATCTGCACTACGCACACCCTTCCATTCATCCAACCATATTTCACAGATCAGTATTTATTCCATCATTGCCGGAGCTATTATTTCTTTTACTTGGGATGTGGGAAGGTAATACACCCATCATGTCATAACTCCATATATTGTTACTACTCTTTCTAATAAACAAAATAATAATATTAGTAAATAAATGATATGTATGCACAAATATGAAAAAAGTACAAGCAAATGTTAGTAATCAAGAAAATTAAAGAGCAATACACATATTTTATTAATTGCATGTAAGAATAAAGAATGTTAATTTAATAACCTAATTGGTAGATAATAAAGCATTTAAAACCATGAAGTGTAGCTCTGCCGTTTCAGTATTTTCACTGATATACAAAAAAAACTGAATACTAGTGTTTTATGTTTAAATCTGTAACACACATTGGAGAACTTTGAATAAAAACTCAGATAATAACAAATTACCCAGCAGATGGCTGTGGGTAGATAATGTCAGATATGACACAGGCGTAGTACTGTAGCCAATGGGGGTGGGCAAAGCTACCACCCTTCAGCTGAGATCTTATAGCAAGGTTACATCTGTTAGTTTCTAAGAACATTCTGGGTAGAAGTCAAAATCCCATAAGTGTCTCTGAAGAGGAGCATGGAAGTTTCCTGCTGTCATTGCAAAGATGTGTCTGTATATAAATCTGATACATGGAATCCCCACCAACATCATTAAGCCCCCACCACAAACAGAAATACGTGCACATGTGTGTGCCTGTGTATGTGCGTATATGCATGAGAGAGAGGCAGAGAATATGTGTGTGTGTGTGTGTGTGTGTGTGTGTGTGTGTGTGTGTGTGTGTGTGTGTGTGTGTGTGTGTGTGTGTGTGTGTGTGTGTGTGAAAGAGAATGTGGTGTGTGTGTGTGTGTGCGTGTGTGTGTGTGTGTGTGTGTGTGTGTGTGTGTGTGTGTGTGTGTGTGTGTGTGTGTGTGTGTGCGTGTGTATGTATATCTATTTATATTTATATATCCCTTTTCATGATTTGTACATGATGTTTATAGTTGTGTTTTAAATCCTCAGGTAAAGGTACCTACATATAAAGTAAAATATATATATATATATATATATATATATATCCATACATATACATAAATGTATGCGTATGTGTACGTGCTTATGTTTTTAACTGTATGTCTGCATGCACATGTGCAAATGTGTGTTGTGTGTGTATGTGCATGTGGTGCATGAGTGATGTGTGTGTGCATGTGTGTGTGTGAACATGTGTATCTGTCTATCCATCTATGGGTGTATGTTTACGTATGTATGTGTGTGCTTATGTCAATAAATACATGTCTGCATGCACATTTGTAATGTGTGTGAGTTTCTGTTCCTCTTCACTAATTAATTAATCCATTCAGGGTGTAAGTATGGATTAATGCAGAAGGTTTTGACGGGTTAAATGATTAGTTGAGAGTATGACACATATAGTAGACAGGCACCTGCTGTGGGAATCAAAGCTCTGGTCAGGTAACTGTGGTTTGTTAGTAGTTAAGCATAATCTGCCTAGGCACCTTCCAGGTATGTGAGTTTGCAGGTTTCATTCTATGGCAGAAACATGTTTCCACATTAATGTTTTCAGTTTGGAAACACATTTTCACATCCAGACACAAACACACTCACAAACACACACACACACACACACACACACACACACACACACACACACACACACACACACACACACACACACTAATATAACTGCCAAAAATGTCAAAAACTGTTTCTTTGGGTCCTGGCCTACTAAACTATATATTTATTTGCATTCGCTGACCTTGAACATTAATCTAGGAAAGTTCCATTCTTAGTGGAGTCACAGGGAATAAATCTTCAGAAAAATTAATTTACAATAATTCACAATTTACATCAAGAGCATGCTTAAGGAATTCTACAGTCTGATTCAGGTCAGAGTGAATGAACAGGATAATAAACATGTTAAATTCTAATTTACTGTAGAAGTGTTTATATATTTGATAATAGAGAGAAGAGCTGTGCATAGCTGCCAGGTGATAGCAGGGGTGGAAAAACTGCTCTAATACATAACTATGTCCAAGAGCTGAGGAAATATAACTACAGAGAGAATAATAAATATAAGAATGAGTGATGCAAGTAGAATGCATGCTTTAAGAAGTCTAGAGACCACCAGCACAGAAGGATAAATAGTGAATGCTTTCACAAGCGGAGCAGGCCACACAGCTTCGACAGATTTTAAAATGCTTTTTATTTCTGTTTTTTATTTTCTTTCAGTAATTTCTATCCTGTTGCATGTATGGCATAGGAGGTAATCTACCTTTTGCAGGCTACAAGTTGGTATAATGGATAAGGTATTTCCCTTACAGACACAAGGTGCAGGGTTTAATTCTCACATGCGATTATTAGTTAGGCTTAAAATGGCTCAGAGGGGAGGTTAGTCTAGTACTAATCTTTGAACAAATTAATTCAGTCCTTGTAATCACCTATCTGTCTGACCACACTTGAGTGTTCATGCATTTATAAATATGCTGATAATGTAAGTAATATAATTATTAGTCAAATGTAGCATGAATAAGGCTGCAACTTTTGTACATTTGGCTGAATTACACCTGTATTCGAGTTTGCCATCTGGAATCACTGACGGCTCAGTTTCTATTAAACCATCAGAAGTAATTTAAAGGTTTTAGGTTTTTCTTTTTCTTTTTTTGTGTGGATATGTAACCAAGGAATTTTAGTGTGCGTGTTTGTATGTGTGTGTGTGTGTGTGTGTGTGTGTGTGTGTGTGTGTGTGTGTGTTTATGTGTGTGCTTTTGGTTCTTGATAAAAATTTGATCGGCTGGTTTCATGCAGCCGAAATTTCCACTGAGTGCTATTTGATAAAACATAGTGGAACCATTTGTGTCAGGTTGTCCAAAAATAAACAAGGATGTGCAAAGGTAATAAGAAGCAGTAAGGAAATCGTGGCATAAAGTCAGGATTTGTTCCCACTGCAAATGCAAGGAGACTCGTGCAGTACTCTGAAGATTTCTGAAGACTTAATTTCCATGAAGACATGGACAGGAAGCATCATTACAGCAGATATCAAGCAAAATGATATAGAACTAGCCCAGAGCAACAAGCGTGTAAAGAGAAGAGGGAATAACTTGCATCACTACATTTACTCTTGAGGAAAGAGAATATCACTCTCGATTTTATGTTTCAAGATACCAGACACTTAGAACAGAAGCAATATGTATTAGTTTCTGAACACACGCACACACACACACACACACACACACACACACACACACACACACACACACACACACACACACACACACACACACACACAAAACCCGGCAACATACATCTCAAGCGACACTCAGCTCAGCATTGCCCTATGCATTATGGGAAAGTACTTTTAGGTTTACACAGGCAGGATAAATCTAACAATGACTGCACAGACAATCATTATAATCTGGTCTCACCACATTCCCCCTCTCCTGGGAACACAATTAAATTGTCTTTTGAGATAGAACATTATCCGTCCATGTTTTTCATTTTGAAAACATGCAGCATCAAAACAGTTGATATTACTTTGTAACAATTTACTGGTTTCATTAACACACAAGATATTTAGGATGCACAGTCTCTAAACATATTTTTTTTGTTAGAAGTTATTTTATGTTTTATCTGTTTCTAGAGCCATCATAGATATGGGTACCTCAGGTCTATATTAGTTCATCAAAGGTTCACTTCAGCGAACCTCCATTAATCGAACAAAAATAATGGAATGTTCACTTCAGTGAACACTCACATCAGTGAAGGATTTACACATGGAAAGGAACTAGTTAGTTGTCCAACATAAGGAAACTTGCATTTTTCCCCACTATAGTGTGATCTCAGAGTTGGTAGCTATAGTTGGGGGGGGGGGGGCTTTAAATACTCCAGTGTGCATTACAGAGAAATGTTGGGCAAGTAGTTACTTTCCCTGTGTAATATAGACCCACGTAGCTCACTGGTCGCCTCATCTCATACCATCATGATGTAACCCATATAGTTTGTGGAAGTGAGCGGTTAGTCTTTTGTGACAATGCAATATTGGTTTATATGTCTCTTTTGTTTAATGCCTATTTATTAGGCAATGTATCTCTTTTAGGCACATTGTGACCAGGCTGGACATAAGTCTCTAAAGACAATGAGTCAAAGTCTCTCACATCTGCTTTGTCATGGCAATTACTCACCTGGTTGTGATGATTGTTTACTTGGTTTGGATATCTCAGGGATGGCCTCAATGTGTATTTAACTTCTCCTTAGCACATCTACATCACATAACATCTGAGTCCTGTGGATGCAGTCCCACCTGTCATCTTCCATCTCATCATTTGAGATAGACAGTACGGCCTTGCTTCAAGACAAGCAAGGAGGGAACTGAATGTCTTTTGTCATAGAAATATTTGCATGCAAATTTGTCCATTTGATAACTTTGGTCAGTAGTTTCATATAGCAAGTCTCATGTAAAGACTTTATCTTAGAAATATTGATGGTGGTTCACATCTGCTGGCTACTCTGATGCCCCTGCACTGATTAATTAATCAAGGAGCCTCAATCCTCACCACCAGCACCAGTGGGAATGTACACTTGGGAGGATGACAACAAGTACACACCCAGTAAAGTGCAATTTCCCTTAAGAGTAGCACAGAGATCACGGTCAGTCTGGGGTTGGCTTCTCCCTCTTTCTCCATATCCCAAATAAGACTTCCCACTGGCACAGCTATATAGTTGAGATCTCAGACAAATGGGCAAGGTAAAAAGTCCAGCACCCTCTCTGTCCAACCAGTGCTTCATGTCCCTGCCCAAATATCTGACACACACACACACTTTGAGATTTGATTTATATACAAACACAATACACATACCTGGGGAATTTGGTACAAGTTTACTAGCTATGCTCCCTTCTGCCCAGACTATAAGGTGGTTCCAGTTGCCACAATCCACTACTTATCAGCTACATAAGACCCTTAACAAAGGTGTCCAATCCTACTGTGTAATGTTACTATTAATCCACATGGTAGTCTGACCAAGAGCAAAGCTATTTTACTGTACAGTGTCATCAAATACATATGCAAGTACTCTCAGAGCTTAAGTATGTCTCACAAATATCAGCCACAAAAAATAGGTTTAAATATATTTAATAATAAATAATAAAAGAACAAGACAATACTCAGAAAACAAACAGTTATTTCAGAGTTCAAAATCACATTGCAGGACAGTCTCAAATAAAGAAAGAAATCATCTAAGCTATACTTTACTATATTCCTATCTGAATCTAAAAGAGTTACTATGCCCTACAACTTACTTACAGCAAAGCAAGTGCAGAAGGTGGTGATGAGTGGATGTTCTTGCTAGGTCAAAGACAAAATACAAAATGCCCAGTCTCCCTCTGAAACAGTTCTTAAATTAATATCAAATATTAATGCTGGGTTAGCTTGGATGACATCACTTTTTGTCACCTGACTCTAGTTCCCAAACTACCCCCATTGTCAGAAAGTACAAACATTTTTATCGTCTCTCTATGAAAAATACATCTCTCTCAGATTTTTGCAGATCCTGAAAGTCATAAAACAATAAAAGACTTCTGCATCTCAAACCTAGTAATTACTTCTCTTCCAAGACAATACAAAAAACTTCTAGTGCTAGACTCCCCAGACATTGTTGCTTTAACAGAAACCTGGCTAAATAAAAACATAGCTAACTCAGAAGTTCTCCCTACCAGCTACAATATCATTAGACAAGACAGACCACTTCATAAAGTGGGTGGAACTGCCTTACTGTACAAGTCCAACATAAGTGTATGTCAGTTACCAAACTTCTACCCCTCCCCCAATAATGGGACATACTTATCTCACAACTTCATCTTCACCCTAAAAAGGTCATCACCACAATTGTGATCTATATTCCACCTGGTAATACACCTGCTAGCCTTGAAGATTTCTTATCCTGGTGTTCTTCCACATACTCACAAGAAACCCTTATTCTGTATATAAGAACCACCAAGTAATCTAATAAATCCCCATGGCTACCAGCAGCTAGTTCAAATTCCAACTAGATGTGATAAAAAAATCTAAAAGGGAATCCATCCTTGAGTGGGTCCTAGCTAACAACCCCACATTGTACCCCCACACAGGCAGTCTCCCAGACACCTTAAGTGACCACAACATAATATACCTTATAAGTAGTAGAAGAAGCGTATGTAAAACCACTAACTATAAATCCACTAGAAACACAAAAAAATTCTCTCCTGAGGTCCTCAACACTTTACTCTGTAACTGTGACTGGACCCCCCTAAAAACCCTCCCACTTGATCAGGCTGTAGCATATTTCAACAAAATATTTCTACAACAGCTAGACACTGTCGCTCCATTGAGCAAAATCAAGGTTAGAACCTCTATAAACCCCTGGTTCAGTAAAGAAACCAAACAAATCCTCAAGTCCAGAGACACTGCCTGGCTTTACTATTAAAAAAAACAAAGAAACACAAAGCCTAACTAAGTACCAAGAACTGTGCAACCATGCAAAAAATGCATTAGGCTGGACAAAAATCCTAGTACATGACATTACAAACTAAATACCAACACAACCCCCAAAAATTTAAACCAGCTACTGAAACCCATCCAAAAGGCTACCCCCAAACCAGCCATCCCTGACACTAAAGTTCCCATCGAAACACAATTCAACTCCCACTTTGTGAACTCAATTCTGTCCTTAGTATCACAGGACTCACTATCCCCCCAGCACAAATAACACTAAGAGCTAAGACTGTTCTCTGTTGCATACCGCTTTCTCAGAGGCAATCTCTGTCTAACGTACAGAGCCATGTACAACCCAGAATTGTTGAACATGCTCCATCTTAGCAAAACCAAATCTACTTGAGCTACACGCTCTAGGGATATAAACCTCAACACAACAATGAATAGAACATGCTGGAGGGATAGATTCCCTTCGCAGAGACTTCCCTTACTATGGAACAGAGCCCCGATCTACATAAGACAGAGCCCCTCACTATCACTCTTCAAGAGGAACCTTGATGAGTGGATGGGTAACAGAAAGTTCACACCGGGGATCACACCAACAGCACTACTAGATAGGGGCCAAGGGTACTAGCTGCTAGTACAAGGGTCTAGGGAACTACTAAAGGGGCAGTGAATACCACACAATGTGGCTGGGCTAATATATGCCTTCGAGCAGATAGCCCAGTACCAACCTATGAACCTATGAACCTATAATACAAGCTTTACCCTCAAAACAGTTTCCATCACTTCAATCAAAAGCATGCTGTCCAAACTAAAAACCTCATCAACAGCAGCCAACCTACTCCCCAGCTATTTCTTGAAACTTACAGCAGATGCTGTTGCTATCCCAATCTCCACTCTCATAAACAGATCAATTATTGAAAACTATGTGCCCAAACTCTGGAAAATATCCTATGTTGCACCCATAAATAAAGGCAGGACCTCCACTGAAATTAATAACTACAGACCCATTGCTTTACTCTCCACTCTGGCCAAAATCCTAGAAAAATGCATCCATACCCAGGTGTTAAAATATCTCCTAGACAGCAACATCCTGTCACGTACTCAGCATGGTTTCATACCTGCCCATAGTACCACTACAGCCCTTGTCTGTTTTACAGACACAGTAAACCATCTCAAAAACAAAGGCCTGCAGGTGTCAACTTATTTTTGGATATGTCCAAAGCATTTGACACAGTCTCACACCAAATACTGCTAAACAAACTAAACCAATATCACCTATCAAATTGCACTCTTACCTGGTTCCAAAGCTACTTAACTGACAGGTACCAAGGTGTGAAATGGGAAAATTCTCTCTCTCCTAAGCTGCCCATAACTATAGGAGTCCCACAGGGTTCTATCTTAGGACCACTACTATTCAGAATCTTCACAAATGACCTCCATACCTCCACACAGCATGCATTTATCATTCAGTATGCAGATGATAGATGCATGCTGAATGATAGATGCATGCTGTGTGGAGGTATGCATCTATCATTCAGTATGCAGATGATACTACCTTAATCTGTGCTGCACAAAACATTCCCACCCTCCTGCAAACAACTCAACTAGCATTCTCTGACATTGAAAACTACCTTACCAAAGCCCAACTTATCCTCAATACAAAGAAAACTCAGCTTATGATTATAACCAGTTCTAACAAAAATACTGATAACAGTCAATTCACTATCTACTCCACAAATGCTACTCCAATCACTCCAGTGGCACAGGCTAAGCTATTGGGAATAACCATAGACTCCCACCTACAATTTGATAGTCATCTCAACTTAACTATTAAAAAAGTACATGCCAGACTAGGATCACTCTACCGTATCAAACCATTTCTTACCAACAACACAAGATCAGTCACTGCTCACTCCCAACGTCTAACCACCCTACTCTATGCATCTCCCATTCTGACTAATCTCAACAAAACTGAACTAAGCAAAATGGAAGCCTGCTATAACAGAATTGCCCGCTTTGCTGCAAATTGGTCATATAGAACTCCTCACTGTACTGCTTTGAGACAGCTCCACTGGCTTGAACTGCCCAACCTCCTAACCTACAATCAGCTCTGCCTCTGTCATTCTATCTATTACCTCCCCAATAAGTGTCCTGCCCTCAAAAACCTAGTACTTCACTCAGCCAAAAGGCCTCTTGGATCATCAAGCAAACTACTACTAGAAGTCACCAACAGCTACAATAGCTTTAGAGACACACTGTATAGTAGTTCAGTGGCTAAAAAATGGAACTCTCTCCCCACTAGCATACAAAACACATCATCCAAAGCCTCCTTTAAGAACTTATTTATTTATTTATTTATTTTTATTTATTTATTTAACATTTGTTGACCGGGAATGTCCGACTAGGTTCCACAGATCCTGTTTTCAGTGGAGGCCCGGGGAGAAATACTCCAGAAGCATGTCTTTAGAATTCATTAGGCAACATCTCAAGCAAAGCTGTCAGTGCCAGGATTGCTTCCCAGGCTAGTGAAAGTGGATAAGGTACACATACTAAACCTAGAGTACTTGATAATAGTTTTCACTCTTACTCACAAACACTGGCTAATGTACAATGTATGTACTGTACCTGTGTACTATGTATGTATTCTACCTAGGTTCCAAATTTCAGCTGTACACCACAAATCTATTAATTACCTTTATTTTTAAATTAATATTTTCTTGTTTGTTCTCTCCACTGTAACTGTTGATGTGTTGCATACCACTGTAAAAACATGTATATTGTAATTTGTGTGCATACTGATCATGTCTAAATATCTAAATGCATCTGTAATTTCTCTATGTGGAGCTTTTTTCCCCGGGCCTCTGCTGAAAAAGGGACTTTTTGGCTCAGACACCCTCAATTAACAAATGTAAAATAAATAAATAAATAGACATTGTGTCTGCTACACTGAAACTGAGAGATCATTTGTATACCACAACCATAAAACAATTTAATTTTAACTTATTTTCTTGAAGTTTTGCAAGTTAACTCTGTATGTTCTAGTTTCTACTGCTAAAACATATACATTTGCACAGGTATATAGTTTATATACATGTCTGTTCTTTTCCAGTAGGGTACACTGTGGACACATCCTTGAAGCTCTGTACACACTTTGGCACTAGTAGTTTAATATACACATAACTGTAGTCCTAATACATTTGTAAGACAAGTATATGAATCATGCTGATATTCGCAAATGACATATGATTATTTACAAAATTCCAGATAGCTTAGCTGGCAGCATTTCCCTTTTGTCACAGCCACACATTTATTGTGCTGGACTGTGAACAACAGAACTTGGTATGGATCTGTTTGGCCAATAATTTTGTTAGCTGTTTGACCTGTTCTATCAGCAGCATTGTTTGCATGTGGATACTAAGGACTTGGTATTGCATGGACAAATCCATGCTCTTTGGCAAATTGTTGAAATTTACAGGGTGTAAATTGAGTTCAACTTTCAGTGATGTGCTCAAAAAGAATTCCTTATCTGGAAAACAGTGTCTTAAACTGCAATATGACCTTTTGAGTGGTCATTGTACGTAGCTTGACTGTCTCAATATCTCTTGAATGAAAGTCCATTTCTACTAAGCTATTTCCCCCATTATGTTCATACAAGTCTGTTGCATTCTTTAACAGAGATAGAATAAGTGGTTTTCTCCTTTGAGTCTGTGTTCCTTGTAGAATTGATACATGGGCAGAAGTGTAATTATGTCAACATTGATACCTGGTCACTACAGTCATTTTTTCCTGCCTCTCTGTCTTTCTATCTATATTTGGTCAACCATTAATGCCCTACATGGATTTGTCTTAGAACTTCTGCCTTTTGTGAAGAATTTGATGATGATTCAACAAGAGACAGATTTGCCCTCACAATGAAGTATTTCTACAATGAATGAACTGTCTGTGTTTAACTAACCTGGCCACCCATCACAAACATATTGAATAATAGTCTGCAGGTTGGCAAGTTGCTTAATTAGTACCCTGTGGATGTCCATCCTATGGGAGGTCACATGTCTGTCGTATACTTACGTAGCCACACTTTCTTCAATAGCTGATTGGACTGCTCCAGTCACTGGATTTCTGGGTAAGGTAGCTGGCACTAAAGCATTCATATTGAATCTTATGAGCTTCATCAACAGTCATTCAAGTCTTGGATACATTTTCTCTCAAGTCATATGAAGTTATTAGTTGTACCAGCAGTTTTTGGTCTGTTTGTATCAAGAAATGGTCTAGGATGTTAAAAATGAACTCAGACTCTTCTTGAATGACAAGAAAGAAGGAAGACAATATTTATTCAAACATCATATAAATTCGATTTAGATTGGTTTACCTTTTAACTTCAGACCAAATGTAAATAATGTATATAGATTGTTACTCTGTTTAAATTATTAGTCAAATTTTAATTAAATTACTTGTAAATCTTTGAAAAATTTTTATAAAAAAATTCTGAGTAAAAGAAACGGTCGAGGCCTAATAGCCAATATGAAAAGTTCTCACATACCCATATTCCTGCTATGCATTTTTTGATTTGGGAATAACTCCTCTCAGTCTCTGTTCGTGCTCTTCAACAGAACCTAAAGAGTCTGATTTGTCATCAAACTGTTTGCAGTAAAGCTTCTGGAGCACCATAACTGTTGGCATCTACTTTAATCAGTCATTTAACTGATATAATAGACAAATACTGGCATGGACACTGACATAGACTTCACTCATTTGAAATCCTGCTATTGGGTGTCGCTCCACGTCTATGCAACATCTTTCTTTACCAGTTTTGTTAAAGAATGAAGGATCAATGACAGGCCTGGCAGGAATTTGCCCTGATAGTTTACCATACCAAGCAGTTGATGTGGTTGCATGGCATTATTTGGACTTGAAAATTCATTTACTGCTTTTATCTTACTTAGAGCTGATGTAAAGTCACCTGCACTATTACAATGTCCAAAATACTGAATTTTGGTCTTGAAAAAAACAGTACTTTCTTTTATTTAGCCTGAGCCCTGACTCTTCAATGGTTTGAAATACAGATTTTAGCCTTTTATCTGGTGACTTTTATCAAACCCAAACAGTAAAATATCATTCATCATGATCCCTGAGCCCTTGTATCTTTGAGAGGTAATTCCAAAAGGTAAATTAAAAGCAGAATCATTCCACTGGAGTAATGCCAGCAGCTAACTTTGTACTGTTTAAGCTAAGGAGCATTTGCCAAAACCTACTATATGTATCTGATATGGAAAACTCCCTTGGTATAGTTACCCTGGCAGCATACCTTCCAAGGTAGTCAGGATAACCCTCCTCATCTTCTGTGCATCATTAAAGTGTTTTACATCAACACCAATTTGGAATTTGTCATTCTTCTGTATTACTGGAACCAATGAAGCACACCAGTCTGTGGGTTCCATAAGCCTTTCTGTTACCATCAGGGATGGCAACTGGTTAAATTCATCCTCTACATTTCATAGGATAGGGAATGGCACCATTCAAGGCATTGGGTTAGTATAAGGAACTGCACTAGACATGTCTTTACTGGCTCAGATTTAAGGAGTCCAACATCCAACAGTGCACCGGCACTTATCTTATTTCTACAGTTCTGGCAGCTAAAACCAATAAACATGCAGTGGCTCTACTTAGCACATTACTCACACAAGGACCCAACAGCACATAGAACTAAAAGTAATATTTGTGCCCTTTCCACTGCCTCATGACTAGGAACTTTCCCACATATTTGAGCTTCCCACTCGGGCTACATAATTTTATTATTGCCTTGACCAGCTCTAGACAATTTCAGATAATTGTGTATGCACCATGTGACATCAGTTGTGCATGCTTTGTATTTATCTGAACCTAAACTGAAAGTCTGACACAGCATTCTGCATCTGGGTATGTCACCTTTCTCACGGACCCCCTCCTCCAAAAAAGATTATTTTGCACTTTCCTTTGTTGCTGCTTTTTTAACCACTTTAATTTTATATACAGCAGCAAAATGTTGCATTTTATTACATTTCTAGAACCTTCTATGTCATGTCAAACACATCTCTGACTCAGTGTGCACAGCAATGCATTTTGAACACATTGCTTGCATTCATTATTTTTCTTTTTCACTCGCACATTTATTTGGGCTCCTTAGGCTTTCATTTTTGTTTATTACATTTTTTTTGTTTAATTTCACACATGAATCTTGCTGTTGTCATATCTGTACTTTACATTTTAATTTGTACAGACTGATAATTTATATAGGTTTTTCTAATGTTAAAATTGTCTCAAACTGTAACATCTATAAAACATCATGGTCTGTAATGTCTGTGATGTCCCCCTCTGGGCCAGTAATCAAGGAGCCTCCATCCTCACCACTGACACTGGAGAGGGGCGTTCACTTGGAATGTAAAAGGATACATTCAGTATTTCCAGATGCAGACCTCTCAGCATCAAGCACAATTTCCCTTAATAGCACACAGGAAACACAATCAGTCCAGAGTCTGAGTTTCTGTATCTGTCTACCTCCAGGTCCCCATTAAGATTCCCCACTGGTACAGATGTAGGGTTAGTCTTCAGCTGAGTGCTCAAGCCAAGTCCTCTAGTAACCTCTCTGTGAAACCAGTGCTTCGTGTCCTTGCCCCAAGTAGCTGGCACACACTCTTCAGATTTCGTTTTCACATACACACACCTGGGAAAGGCTGGCACAGATTACCCACTCTACCAACTTTACCCAGACTATAATGTAGATTCAATGTCAACAGACAGTTACTATAAGGCTCTTAAAGGGTATCTAAGGAAATACAAATGGTAATAGTGACCAAACATCAAGGTTTTCAGGAGTGACCATAGTTATCACCAAATAAATATGTGCCAATACTCTCAAAACGTAAATATTTTCTAAAAAAGGACCAGCCACAATGTAAAGTTTAAATATATTTAATAATAAATAAAAGAACATGAAAATACTAAATATCTATTTACAGTAAACACCAGAGTTTCAGACACAGGGAATATTAAAAATAAGACAGATGGAACGTTTCACACAATTATACAAAAACAGTATTTAGCTAGACTCACTATCTATTTCTGACTGACTAAAAAAATGAGTGTTCCTATTTAGTGAAAAAAGCAAGGCAAGATAGGTGAGTGGTCCTTGTTGTCAGATCCAAGACAGAATACAGAATGCTGCGGAGACTTCAGTCTTCTCTAATATTAAAACATTATTTTTGCACCCAATGACATCACATACATTTGATCATCTGACACTGTTTCCCACACTATCCCCCATCACTAGAAGCTGCCAGGGTTTTAGCACCTATGTGTTACCATACACACAGATAGAGCTTTGCTCAGATGTAGTGCAGCTGTTGGAAGTCATAAAACCATGAAACCATTTCACTCTTGCTACAGGAGCTACCAACTGTTCTCTAGCACAGACATTGCATCTCTGGCTCCATTCAAAACTGTGTGATAACATCTTTATTGTTTAACCCATAAAGTAATTTAATTTAAAAATACTTTGCAAAGTCAGGTGGATTAAGATTAACCTTTACACTTCCAGTATATGCTGTTACAATGTATACATTTAAACAGTTATAATAATGCATGTACATCTCTTTTCCTTCCAGCAGGACACACAGCTGATATATTTTTAACACAAGCAAACCTCACAAATACATTTTCAGTGCAAGTATCTGTACAAATCAGTTTGATATACAAATGACATATATTAATTACAAAATTCCAGCAAGCTGTGTTGGCACAAGTCATACATCCACTGCCCTACTTCTCCTGGCATGGCTGGCAGTACCTCCTGTTGTCACAATGCCTATAATAATCGTATTTCTTATTTGCTTATTGTTAGCGCCACACAACTTACATTATTCAGTCAGCTCTTATAAATGCTGCACAAATCCTTCTATAGACATCCTTTCTGGACATTTATTATAGAATTTTTTATTAATTTAAAAAAAGCAATATAACTCACTTCAATAACAATTTCAACAATGACAGACAAATTATAAACAATTTTCATTATATTTCATATTATATACTTTTTTTTATTTTTATTTATATATCATTTTGTTGACCGGGAAAGTCTGACTAGGACAGAGCCTATTTTCAGTGGCAGCCCGGGGAGAAATGCTCCAGACACGTCTTTGGATTATGGGAGGAAACCGGAGTACCCGGAGGAGACCCACATGAATGCAGGGAGAATATGCAAACTCCACACAGATGGCACCCCAGCTGAGAATCGAACCAGAGAACCTCTTGCTGTGAGGTGACAACATTAACCGCTGCACCACTATATTAATCAAATCAAGAAGAATTTCATTAATTTAGTCATCTTTGCTATATTTGTCTAATGACATTTTTAGTTTTGTCTAGAATTTATAGTTTGGAAGTTATGTCCTAGTACTCATAATTGCATATATTTGATTTAAACATGCTTCAGTGGCTAGTTATATGAAATCCATATCCTTGTGATTATTTCAGGATACAGTTGGATACCTGAATATTAAATAAGATTAACCATTTAATCAAGTTACATCTATCTGTCCAAAGTGCCTTCACAAACTCTTTAACAAACCTTACCATAACCACCACAGTTTAGGACTGAAAACACTTACCTGGTTCGAGCTTCCTCACCACCTGTCTTATACTTGGCTCACCTTAACCCATAAAATAATCCATACTCCATCTGCCTGCCCAGCAATTAAACCCCTATTCCAATACTGTCTTCCAAATAATCCCCTTGGGTCAAATAATAAACAACTGCTTAACATCTACAAACCACAAAGAGTTGCTGGGGTCTGTCTCTGTTCCAGTAATGTAGTTAGAACTTGGAATAAAATATACAATCAAGTCTAGCACACACCCTCATATTTACAAACCATCACTGAAAGCCTTCCTCAGTGCTTTCTGGCTTTGTCCTTGCTCCTCATCTGGGACATAGCTCGCCAACACCCTTCATCACCTTTCTTATACCTCCCTTTTAAAGCACTAAATCACTAAACCTGCTTATCCTGTTCTAATACCTCACTTTACTGTTCTTCTTAAACTACTATATCTACTTGTAATTAGCACATCTAAAGTACTATTCCATCACTACTTCTCTATCAATAGTTAAACTGGCTTATCTCCACTAAGTCCTCACTCTATTGTATTTTTTAAATTACTCCAACCTATCTTATACACCACTCCTCTATTTGTAAAGTCTCATTACAAAACTTGTAAATTTAATGTCTGTGAATACCAATACAAATTTTATTATTCTGACTATTATGATATGTACTCAACTGAAACCATATTATAAAATTTGTTACTGTAAATACTGATTGCATTAAATATAATACCTGGGGCCTCCACTGAATAAGATTTCCCTGGTAAACAAATCTCAATAAATAAATACATACATACATACATAATTTAACCTTTAACAAAAAATGTGTACTATCACAGCTATAAAATGCGTGTTTCCAATCTGTTCTTATTCTGTTATTATGTATCCAACATTTGCACTCTCGCAACCTATACAGCCTACTCATTTTGTGTGGTTAATAGAAGGCACTATGGAAACATTTCCAAGAAAGATACTCCAGCACAGAAAGTTTGACGCTGAACCTGAGAACTTTAATACCACTTTGGACACATTTATAGAAGCATGCTCTTTTACATATGTTATTTATTTTATGTACAAAATGTACATCTAGCTTTGTTTCCCCTGCTTCAAATGTTACGTTTTACCCCTCAATGAATGTGAAATGACCAAAAGTATATTCAGCAATTCAGGCATAACTTGAGGTATGGACATTACCTGAAACTCATAGATTTTCTTGTCCAGCTTTATTAATATTCTTTTACATGCATTTGCTTCCATAATAGCCTTATTGATGGTCATGCAAAGTCAAATGGGTCTGCTCGACTGACTTAGAATTTTTAATATTGTTTTTCTCTTCACCCATTACCATACCGTAATGTGAGAAAATGTGTTTCTGGAGATTTTCCAAGAACTGCTGTGCAGTTTCTCACTAGTGTGCATATTGTCACTTTCCTTTTGGGATTAATGTGATTGAATTTCACCTCCTAGTTAAATGCTTCCCATTCTGGCAGTAGGTCATGTTCCATGCTACACACACACACACACACACACACACACACACACACACACACACACACACACACACACACACACACACACACACACACACACACACACACACACACACACACACACACACACACACACACACACACACACACATATGAGTATGATACAACAGGACTGTTTGTAAGCTTCTGAGCAGTGTCAAATTCTGCTCTTCAATTTTCCCTTAGATCTGCTAGTTCTCTCCTCTCCTGCACTTTTACTAGCTTATTAGTCTAGCACTTTACCAGACTTCTTGTAGCAATTATTATCGCACACAAAAGTGCTACCAGCACTAAATGTTCTACAAGGAAACAGCTCCAGTACTTATTATTAATGCCCACCCCTCCAGGCATGTCTAAAGGTCAGTTCCCTGTGCATTCTCCTATTAACCTGGTGAACTTGGGCATCCTGAGGCAATACAGCAACTGTGTCATGTACACTGACAGCCCTCACCTCTTACCTCCCAACACTCAGACTTGTGAGAGATGCAGTTATATATCCAATATTGGAAGCCATGCACTCTCCAGCCAAGACTGGAATAGCTAGTCAAGTAGAGAAGGTCAACACTTGCACCACACCACATGGAACACATAGCCCTCCAGAACACACACCAGCACTGCCTTCATATAAAAAAACAAACCACACACTCACCTTCGTGGAAGCTCTCAATAAAAATCTACCCAAACAGCAGAGACTTCAAAGGCAGAAATACACTCGACCACCACAACACAACACTACTCATGAAGACATATAACTCTCCTAAACAGTGTGCCTCTCAACCAAAGCCCCTAAGGCAAAACAGCATGCTCAACAAACTAGTCATAGGTAACTCGATAGTGAGGCACACTGATGTCCCACTCAGTAGGTTGAATAAGGAGAAAGTAACAGTCAGCTGCCTGTCAGGCACCAGGATCAACCACATAACACATGAACTCAGGTCCCTCAACAACAGGTACAAATATGACTCTGTCATTGTACATGTGGGTGTGAATGACCTGAGATGTACCTCCCTGGACTACATGAAAAGAGACATGGAGGAGCTCTTGGATTATGTAGCCCAGGCGGGTATGACCCTAGCCCTGAGCAGCATCCTACCATCACCCAGAATGATACCACAGTACAAGCAGGAAAATGATTGATTTCAACAACTGGCTAGGTTTCTGGTGTTATTCTAAGGGGATCCAGTATCTGTCTGTCTGGGATGACACGATTGACAGACCTTGATGCTTTGCCAGTGATGGCATGTATCTGCCGCTCCTGGGCTTCCAGATACAGGCCAAGGCTCTCGCCCCCCTATAGTGCCTTTTTTAGGTGGTGTTTCAAAGACCAAATTACCACTGTAACAGCTACAACCAAATGCAATTTGAGGGTCATGTTGCTCAACGCTAGAAGTCTAAATCTCAAAATGCACTCACTCATCACTCAAAGGGCTCCTTAAAATGGAGAACATCAACATTTGTGCCATAACAGAGACCTGGTTCAAGGCAGCAGAAAGCACCCCTGCACTACCAGGCTATAACTCATTCCACACCTTTCGGCCCCAGAACTTGGACTGAAGCTTCAAAGGCAGTGGTATTTCCATATTCATAATGGATGTGCACACCTCCAGACAAGTAGCCCAACATAACTCATCTGAGATACTTCAGGTGCAGCTAACATTGGGTAAAACATTGATTCAGGTCATAGATAGGTCCCCAACCATTTCCCATGACTCACACTCCACGTTCCTAAGCACCCAGGAGAATATTAGTGTCCAACCTAACTCTCTCATACTGGACAACTTCAACTACCCCTCCATTAACTGGGAAAACTACTCTTGTACCAATACACTTGCCCAACATTTCCTGAAATTCATTAATTCCAGTGCCCTGGACCAGCTCGTTCTTACCCCCAACAGAGGTAGCAACATCCTTGACCTGGTCATTACTAACATGGGCGACTGTTGATCTACACCAATAGTCAACTCCTCCCTGGTTAAATCCAACCACAAACTAATCATCTTGGAAATCTACATCCCTCCCACCCCCCCCACCCCCCACAAAGGTAACCACCATGAAAAACTTCTCCAAAGCTAACTTTGGGCTCCTAAAAACAGAGGTGGCTAACTTCACGGCACGCATGCAAATGGAAATCAGTTGCATGACTGCCAAATCATACAACAAACACATACACAAATGCATGGATCTCACTGTACCCAACAGAACCAAGACTTCTCCTCCAAAAAAAAGGAAGCCAGTCTGGTGGTCCCCTGCCATAAACAAACTCTACAACAGGAGGAGGAAACTGAAGGAGAATAAGGTGAAGTCCCAAGACTGGAAAAACTTCCTTAAGCCTCAACAAAAATTAAGATCCCTCATCAAATCCTCTAAAGCTAGCTATCAAAACAGAATTGCAGCAGATAGTAAAGAAAACCACAAGGCCTTCTAGAATTATGTAAAGAATCTCCATGGCAATTCCCAGGTTTGCTCTGAGCTACTGCACAATGGTACCTCCTATACCGAGCCAACAGATATTGTCAATATACTGGCCGACAGATTCAGTGCCAACTTTACCTCTCTCTCCCCCCACCAAAAGACCAATCACAATATCAGTAGATTGCCAGGCACCCAGTATTACTGCTGCACAGGTTAAAACAGCACTGTCCAAGGCCAAGAATACAGCTTCTATGGGACTTACAATATCCCTGGTTGTGTTCTACATAAACTACAGAGTGAACTGACACCTCACCTGTGTGCCCCGTTCAGTCACTGCCTCACCTTAAGCTTTGTCCCTACTGAATGGTGCACTGCTACAGCCATCCCTCTCCACAAAAGAGGAGTAACTACAGACCCTGGGAACTATCACCCCATTAACCTGACAAGTCTGATATGCAAAGCTATGAAACACATCATCATGGACCTAATAAACAAGGATATATAGGGAATCTCCAAACTCTGGATCCCACACAGTTTGGTTTTGTGAAGGGTAGATCATGCCTGCTCAACTTGGACAACTTATTTGAATCAGTCACCAGAGCTATGGCTGAAGGCAAGGTGGTTCATACAGCCTACCTTGATCTGGCCAAGGCCTTTGATACCATTCCCCACTGAGGAATCACAGAAAAACTTACTAAGCTAGGCATCAACCCCTATATCACTAGGTGGGTTGCAAACTGACTCACAGGTAGAACCCACAGTGTGAAAGTAACTGACTCCAAGTCAGACTGCTAACCAGTCACGAGTAGAGGTCCACAGGGTTCGGACCTGTGTCCTCTCCTGTTTGGTAGCTACTTCCCTGAAGTCCAGGCCAACAGGAAGGGACTCTGGTTGACAAAGTTCACAGATGATTGCAAGTTGGGAGCTATTATTAACTCCCCAAGTGATGTTGACATCCTACAGAAAGGCCTCACTGAGACCAACGACTGGTGTCAGAACCATGGCCTTAAGCTCAGTGCCAAAAAAATGTGTTGTCATCTCCTTTGGAAAAAATCCAGTTACTGTGAATTACCACATCGATGGTAGTCCACTGAACACAGAAGGCGTTATAAGAGATCTGGGAACACAGGTTGACAGCAACCTCTCTTTTGACCACCACATTGCCACTGTGGTCAGAAAGTCCTTCTATGTGGCACATCTCATTACTAAGGGTTTTGCATCCAGGAAGAAAGAGATCATTGTCTCCCTCTACTCTTCCCTCATTAGGCCAATCATTGAATACAATGCCCCATTTGGCATGTACCTAACTAGACACCTGCAACAACTGGAGAGGTCGCAAAAGTACCTCACAAAGAGGATCCTAGGCCTTAAACATTTGTCCTATATGGTCAGACTAAAAAAACTCCAACTATTCTCCATGTCATATCACCTACTTAGAGGCGATCTCTGCTTGACTTACAAAGCCATGTCTGACCCAGCACTGTTAGAAATGTTACATCTTAAGAAATCCCAATACCTCTGCACCACACGCTCCAGAGACCTCAATCTCATTACCACAATCAACAGAACATGCTGGAGGGACAGGTTCATAACCCAGAGACTACCCATGCTATGGAATAGACTTCCCATACATGTCAAGCAGAGCACCTCACTGGACCTCTCCAATAGAAATCTTGATGAGTGGATGGGAAATAGAAAATTCACCCTAGGGATCACTCCAGCGGCTTTACTCGACAGAGGCACTGGGAACTAAGGTCGGTGGCACAATGCCAGGGTAATCCTATGGACTAGGCTTGTAAAGGCCCCAGGGCCGTTAGTCTAGTACACACCTATGAACCTATGAACAAGTGAACAGAGCAAAAACACTGTGAACCACAAAAGACTGATTTAAAAACTGAAGCCAAACACATTAAGAAAAACAAAAAAGAAATAAAATATTTTTTGCTGGGAGGCTCCACTATCCTCTGCTACTTATATATTCTGTCTCAGAAATCACACATTAGAAAAAGAAAAAATATCCACTCGCTGCTGTAATGCTACATCCCATAAATACCCATTAGGTAGGTTTGTAGGTCTCAAGGTTAGGATATAGATTGTGGTTGCAGTGTTGAATCTTATGTCCTCCAATCTGAGCTCAAAGTTGTTACCACCTGAATGTTAAAATGTCACCTGTGTTCTGTGCTTATCTGATGTTCTTCAGAAAAACAGTCTGCAAATTGTGCTATGAAATGCATCATGGGGAAGGGTTAGTATAATAGTTAAGGTGTTTACCTTACAGACATCAGGTACAATGTGTGATTCTTACCTTTAGAAAGTTGACTAGGCTCCAAATGGAACATAAAATCAGCAAACCTAGCACTTATCTAGAAAATACCTGAAATCAAGTCAATATCCAATCACTTCTGCCGACATTACAGGCATTCAACTTTCAAAATGTTCCACCACCTGCATGGTTTCCATATTTAATTAGTCAGTTGGTCATGATATTGCAGTCAGATTTTGAAGTTAAAATGGTCATTGGAGAATTACACTGAATTATGTTATAGTCAAAGTTCAGGAGATTAATTATAGCATAATGCAATGTATTTCACTTGCTTTGCCATTGTATGATTGTGAATTTAGTATACGACATTTCAGGGAGTGGTGGTGTAAGCAGCAGACCCCCATAAAATTAGTTCTTTAAAGATTTGTGTTTACCTCACATTATTATTTTCTTTTTAGGGTAAGAAGAGTGATGTTCCCAAATGTAAAATTATTGTTCACATTTGTGATCATAAGGTTTTGTTTTTTGTTTTCATTGTAATTAAGTGATGATGTTTGCTTGTCTTTTCGGCTTTTCCCGGTTAGGGGTCGCCACAGTGGAACTCTGGTCCGCTAATGATTGGCAGTAGATTTTTATGGTGCTGAGTTGCCAGCCCGATGCCCAACCTTCAATGAAGGCACTCCCATTCACACATGTCTTTCGAACGCCACTCGACCGCAGGGAGGACATGCAGACTCCACACAGAAGGCACTCCAGCTGAGAATCGAACAGGAGAACCTCTTGCTGTGAGGCAACAATGCTACCGCTGCATCACCACAGCATTTATTGTAATTAAGTGATGATGAAATTGCAATTAAGTGATGATGAAATTGCAAAATATTTTCTGTTTTGTTTAGTTTCATCTGTGATTAATAGTAGCACATATCTAGTAACATATATCTATCCACCAATATAAGTGAGAATAGGTGCATTTAGCCAACACTCACAATTTCAAATAAAACAGACCAACAACACAACCCACTGAAATGCGCGTGTTTTTGTGTGTGTGAGTGTATGAGTTGGTGTGCATGTATGTGCATGTGCGCACAAGTGTGTGTGTGTGTGTGTGTGTGTGTGCGCGTGTGTGTGTGTGTGTAAGTTGGTGTGCGTGCATGTGTGTGTGTGTCTGTCTGTATCTGTGAGTGAGTGTATGTGTATATGCTTGTGTGCGCGTGTGTGCTTGTGTGTGAGTTGTTGCCCATGTATGTGCATGTGTGTGTCTGCGTGCATGCGCATGTAGAGTTGGTGTGCATGTATGTCCATTTGGGTGTGTGCTTGTATGAGTTGGTGTGCATGTATGTGCATGTGTGTGTGTGTGTGTGTGTGTGTGTGTGTGTGTGTGTGTGTGTGTGTGTGTGTGTGTGTGTGTGTGTGTGTGTGTGTGTGTGTGTGTGTGTGTGTGTGTGTGTGTGTGTGTGTGTGTGTGTGCATGTGTGTGTGTGTGTTTGTGTGTGTTTGTGCACGCGTGGGTTGGTGTGCATTTGTGTGTGTGTGTGTGTGTGTGTGTGTGTGTGTGTGTGTGTGTGTGTGTGTGTGTGTGTGTGTGTGTGTGTGTGTGTGTGTGTGTGTGTCTATGCATCTGTGTGCGTGTGTGCCTGTGCATTTTGCGTAGTACAATGATGGTTCTTCAGGCAGGCAGAATTTGATTTTTAATACCAAATTACCATATTTTTTCATTCCTACTTCACATCCTGCAGGTGTATTTATATTTGTTACTAATTTCTTCAACCAAGTAAAGAGAGAGAGAGAGAGAGAGAGAGAGAGACTTTTTTTTTGTTTGTTTAAGTGAACTGTCACCATTTGTTTATCAAAATGAATACATTTGTAAAAGGCATATTGCAGAAGAGCAGGGAGATGATAGAGTGCAGTATGACTTTTCAGGAGGGCAGTAGTATAAGTAATGGACAGTTAGTGCCCAGGAATAGGTGACGGAATAACTGGCTCTGTTAAATGAAATGCTAGTAGTTGATGAACATTTCTTTAGAAATGAGCAGAGTATAAATAGAAATGTGTGTGTGAGGGGGTGTATATATTTGTGTGTGTGTTCAAGTGTGTGTCTACCTGGGTGGTCACAGCCAGGGCAGGGGAGGAAGTCAGAGGATTGTGTCTGTGTGTGTATGGTTGAATGGGTGAGTGTGTCTATGAATGTGATAAAATGTATGTGTGTCTCATGTATAGTGAGTGTCTTTATGTGTTGGAGGGGAGTCTGTGAGAGTGTATGTGGGAGAGTGATTAAATAAGGGTGTTGGACATGGGCATAGGTCTCACATTATTTGATCAACATTCAGGGATAAGGCAAAAATAACAGAGGAACAAAGACTCAATTTACAGACACTTGATTACAGTAATTCACTTAGAAAGTTAATAGAATAACAGGTTCTGCATCACAAAGCATTTTCTGAACATACAATTAAACTGTAATGTACAGCATTACTAACTCACTGTAATGCTCTGTGATTCATGAGGAACAGGGAAAAATAAGTGGCAACACCAGAGACATTCTATAAAATCAGGGGCATTTGATAAGTGCATGTGAGTGAGTGGGTCAGTGGGGGGTATGCATGAAAGGGGTAAGTGTGTCCATGATGTCCATGAGCACAGTTCAGTGGGGGGCATGTTAAGTGTGTGTGTGTGTGTGTGTGTGTGTGTGTGTGTGTGTGTGTGTGTGTGTGTGTGTGTGTGTGTGTGTGTGTGTGTGTGAATGTCTGCTAGTTTGTGGGAGAGTGAAATGGGGGGGGCTCGTGCTGTTTACTGCTTGCTGTAACTACTCCAGATTCAGAGAAATATAAATTAGCTGATAATGAGATCTTCTTTATTGAGGCTAAACATTTCTGTATTGTATTTTCCACAAACACAGAGACTGATATTGGGTGATTTCAATTACTCAAACATTAACTGGGAGAAGTACTCAAGTACAAACTCCCTTGCCCAACATTTCCTAGAATGTATAAGCTCAAACACCCTGGATCAATTGGTCAACACCCCCACCAGAGGTGACAACATATTGGACCTGGTCATCACCAACATGGGCGACCGGTGTTCCACACCAGATGTCAACCCCTCATTGGTTAAATCTGACCATAAACTAATCACTCTGGATATCCACATTCTGCCACCACCCCTGGTCAAAGAAACCACTGTGAAAAACTTTTCAAAAGCAAACTTCACGTTACTTAAGACCAAGGTGAGAAGTTTCAAAGCTCCCATGCTAAAGGAAAAAGCTGTCCAAGCTGCAAAATCCTTTACTAATGCACTCTACGGGCACCTACAAGAATGCATGGGTCATGCTATCCCAAACAAAACCAAGACTCACTCCTCTAAGAAAAGGAAACCAGTCTGGTGGACCCCTGCCATAAACAAGCTATACAATAGAAGGAGGAAACTAGTACAGAAAAGAGTAAAATCCCAAGAAGGGAAGACATCCCTGATCAGTATCAGCAAGAAACTATGCTCCCTCATAAAATCATCCAAGGCTAGCTTCAAAAAAAAAATTGCCATGGACTCCAAAGATAACCACAAGGCATTCTTTAGCTATATCAAGAATCTAAGTGGCAATTCTCAGATCTGCTCGAAGTTAGTGCAGAATGGCACAAAATACACTGAACCAACTGATATAGCCAACAACCTGGCACAAAGGTTCAGTGCAAACTTCACCCCCCTCTCACCCCCAAAAAGGCCCATAACTATACCAGAAGAATGTAGTGCCCCTGAAATCACAGACACTCAGGTTAAAACAGCCCTCTCCAAAGCCAAAAACACAGCATCAATGGGACCGGACGGTGTCCCAGGATGCGTCCTACACAAGCTCAAAGATGAACTAGCCCCTCACCTAAACACACTGTTTAAACTCATCCTCTTCATAGACTATGTGCCCACAGAGTGGCGCACAGCAATGGTTATTCTGCTTCACAAAGGTGGAGCCACAACAGACTCCAGGAACTATCGCCCTATAAGCCTGACTAGCTTGGTCTGCAAAACTATGGAGTGCATCATCATGGATCTCATTAACAGGGACATTGGGAACCTCCAAACACTGGACCCTACCCAGTTTGTATTTGTTAAGGGCAGTTCATGCTTTCTAAACCTGGCGGACTTCTTTGAGACAGTTACCAAGGCTATAGACAAGGGAAAGGTGGTCCACACAGCCTACCTAGAACTCGCAAAGGCCTTCGACACCATTCCACACTCAGGTATCATAGACAAGCTCACCAGCCTGAACATAAATCCCTACGTCACGAGATGGGCTGCCGACTGGCTCACGGACAGAAGCCACATGGTAAGAGTTGCAGGAGCTAGGTCTGACTCTAAACCAGTTACAAGTGGCATTCCCCAGGGCTCAGTCCTAGGACCCCTCCTGTTTGGCATATACTTCTCAGAGGTACTGGCAAGCAAAGGAGGACTATGGCTGAACAAGTTCGCAGACGACTGCAAACTAGGGGGTATAATTGACTCTCCGGCTGACACAGACATTCTCCAAAAGGGTCTCACTGAGACAGATACCTGGTGTCAAAACCATGGCCTCAAGCTAATTGCCAAAAAGTGCGTAGTCATCCCCTTTGGAAAAAACAAAGTACCCACAAACTATCACATAGGTGGTAGCCCCCTAAATACAGAAGGCGTAATAAGGGATCTGGGGACCCAAGTAGATAGTAACCTCTCCTTTGATAATCACATTGCCAAAGTGGTTAGAAAATCCTTCTATGTGGCCCACCTAATCACAAAAGGGTTTGCATCCAGATCGAAAGAGGTCATTGGGCCCCTCTACGCATCGCTCATCAGACCCATCATAGAGTAAAATGCCCCATTTGGGATGTACCTTACAAGACACCTGCAACAACTGGAAAGACCACAGAAGTACCTCACCAAGAGGATCACTGGCCTCAAGCAGATACCCTATACAGCTCAACTGAAGAAACTCCAGCTGTACTCGGTTGCATACCGCCTACTCAGGGGTGATCTCTGCCTGACATGCAAGGCCATGTCCAACCCAGAATTGATGGACAAGGTCCAAATAAAGAAAACCATATCCCCCTGAGCCACATGCTCCAGGGATCTAAACCTCACCACAACAATAAATAGCATGCGCTGGAGGGATAGATTCCTGTCCCAGAGGTTTCCCATGCTCTGGAACAAGATTCCAATCTACATTAGGCAGAGCTCCTCACTGGCCTTCTTCAAGAGAAACCTTGATGAGTGGATAGGAAACATAAAGTTTACCCCGGGGATCACTTCAGTGTATCTGCTGGACAGAGGCACAGGGAACTAATCTAAGGGGGCAGCGAAAGCCAACACATTCCGGCTAGGCTTCTAAATGCATTTGGGTGGATAGCCTAGTACCTACCTATGAACCTATGAAACGTTTAGCTTCTACAGTTATGGGCAGGTTTTCCTGAATCCTAACCTGAATGTGGAAAGAAGTTGCTGAAGTTGTTTATCTAGTATTATTGAATAAAACATATGATTTTTTATCAAGTTGCCAGCAATGAAAATATAAATGTTGTTCTTTCAAAAATGTATTTTCTAAGTAAAATGTTGATAATAAAAGTATACAAATGGAATCTGATAAAATAAGTTTTACAGCAGTAAAATCAGCACACTGTCTCTGTGCTACAGTTAAGTTAGATAATTACATTGTTCTGATGGATAGCAAGTTAGCTAAATATATGGTATTGGCAGAAGGGAAGGGGCTGAAAGGATTATTGCATTCGGAGAGTATAGTTGCACTTAATAAGAAACGTTATGTCTATAAGCATAAAACCCTTGACAAAAAGAATTACAAAAAAAAGCTAGAACTAATGTGTTTTCATACAGAAGAAAGAGTATCCTATAACATATGTACAAATTTAGACATTGTTAGGAAAAGTATTGTATCCTGTGCCTTTAATCTAGCACATGACTTTATAATAGACCAATACTTTCCCCAGTCTGAGGTACTGCGGACATTGTGGGTGGAGGGGGTACAGTTAGTACAGTTAGAGACTCTATGGCATGAATTTACTCCTAGTAAATATGAGGAAAAGCAGCAGCAGGCAGAAACATTGTTGCCAAAGTACATCTCTGATGAAACAGGATAGGTATACAAATTTCCAGAGGAATTACAATATGGCTTTGAACAGAAGGGACAGAAGAATCTGTCTTTTTATCAGAAATATTTTACTGAGTCTCACCAGAAAGCCCGAAATGTCAGGTTCGTGAAAGAAGCCACTACAGAAGTGACTGAGAAGAATCTGTAGTGAACAATATGGAACTTGTTAAAATGTCTGGCCACAAAAGCAATGACAGATGTCCATGTTGAGACAGAGCAAGAGATACCAGCAGTAATAAATTCACCAAGAGAAAAAAACATAAACCAGAGTGCTAGGTTTTCCTGTCCCTGGACAAAAAAAGGAAACGTTATAATCAGGACTCTCTGTAACAGGTGGTTAGAGAAAGTGAATTTAACGGAAAAAAAAATGAAGGCATTGCCAAATCCAAAAGGAAAATAAAATCAGTGGCATACATCGTCTTATGAGGAAATGACAGAGGAAAGATGTACATCTCTGTTCTTACGTGTATTCTCTTCACATCAGACTACTAACGAATTGTTACTGACTTCGAACGTTTTCAGATAAGCAATTAGATTTCTAAGAAAGCATAATAGAAAGAAGGTGCGTTAATTGGACCACAGAAAACTTAAAGTAGAAGAAGAAACAGATGAGCAACTTGGTCCCATCTCATACCTATTTCTCATAAAAAATTGAGTTACTAAAAGAGTAAATAAATACAGGAAAAAATGCTACAGCAATTCTTACCTTTTATAGTTTTTAGAACACTCATGACAAAACTTGCACAGTCATATTTTGGGATAACATATATGGATGGGCAAAAACAAAGCTAGAATATTAGCTAGTTTTATCGAGCTAGGATAATGAATGACTAAGACTTCCTGTGATGAATGCCCACAGTGACAAAAGCCTGCACCATACCTCTCAACTCTACAGATTTTTGCTGAATGTCCAGATTTTGCCTCATATTTTTGGTCCGTTTTTCATAAAATTCTGGTTTTCTGGCAAATTACTGGCAAATCATTAAAGATTGCAGTTAGAAAATAATGACAGACATTTGACTTTCAGACTTCATACCCTTCAGAAAATTCATGCTAATGCAAAACCTGTCTATCTATCAACCTTCTAAGTTTGTAATAGCAATATTTAAAAGTTATCCTTATTTTTGGGCCTCTGTCCCAATTTTTCATATTGCTTTGTCCAGATTTCTTGCTCTAAGTGGTTGAGACGTATGGCCTGTACCACTTTCTGGGTTTAGATGACCACTGATGCCCATGTCTACAACTGAGGCCTTATTCAAGATGAAAACAATGCTAATGCTTATCGATGTATTCCAATATTTACAGACTATTTTACAATGCTTTTTACTCTTGATCCTAAATGGTGAACAGATTTCCACGTGTAGTCGGTGGTGGAGCTAGCTCTAAAAAAGAGCTGTTTTAGCCCTGTGGGCAGCTGGAGCTCTATATAGAGCTGTTACAGATCTCTATGAGCTCTGAGAAGAGCTGTTTGGTGTTTAGAATGCCCTTTCGGGCAGATGCAGTAGTTCTAAAAAGAACTGTTTTGTTTGGTTCACCGAAGCTGTGTCTGTGCCTCCGGCTGGTCTTACCGGAGCTGATACAGATTTCTGTGAGCTCTGAGAAGGGCCGATTTGTGTTTTGAATGCCCTTTCGAGCTGCCCGATGAGTTAATCAAGCACTTTGTTAAAGAAGGCCACAGTGCAGAATGCTAATAACTAGTATCAGTTACTTCCCTTCCACCTCTTTTGCTGTGAGGGAGGTGCCATATATCAACAGGATTTACTCCATTTCAGTTATTATATGAGTAAGGGAAGAAGAAAAAATTATATTTGTGACTGTAATACCACACTTCAAAGACTTGTAAAATAGGCTAAAATTGCTATTGCAATACTTAAGCAAGAAATTCAACCTTGGATGCACCTCAGGAATTCCAGACTTAGGGAGTCTAAAACAGGGGGACAACATGTTAACTTTAGTGTTTGCCCCTCTGCTGAAAATAAATTACTAGTAGCGTGGCATGGGCACTTTGAGGTTGCAGATAAAATAAACCAAGTAAGCCACAATGCAAAGCATTCTGGAAGAGAGGATCAGAACAGATCTATCATGTAAATGTAATAAAAGCACGGAAGAAAGGTGACGATTCTGTAGTTAGCTTGGAAGCCGAGACATATGCCCACAGTATGATACTTGGGAATTCTATTCCACTGTTCAAACAGATGAAACTTTGTTTATGGCCACAAAACAAAAAAGTGAAAGTGTTCTTACTAAGTAATATACAGATTTTTCAAAGATACCTCTTAGGATGAATTTAATTTAGCACCATATTGAAACTGTGTCAGGGAGATGGTAAACCAAAAAAACATATACGATACCACAGACTGAAAGAAAAGCAATAAGTCAGGAAGTGAGAAAAATGCTTAAACTGGGAGCAAGGAGGAGTCCCAAACTGAATGAGAGGTCCAACTGGTTTGGTCTTTAAGGCAAAACAGGGTTTCTGACTATCTTAGATTTGAACAAATGATATTTAGGCCAGGTAACGTCAGCAGCAATTCAAATGGGTATCCATGTCCTAGGACTCATCCTAAACTTACATGGACCTCACCAACTTGTATCAATGTACATGGATTCCACCAACATATATCAACGTAAATGGATTCCACCAACTTGTATCTATGTACATGGATTCCACCAACTTGTATCAACGTACATGGATTCCACCAACTTGTATCAACATACATGGATTCCACCAACTTGAACCAACTTACATGGATTCCACCAACTTGTATCAACTTACATGGATTCCACCGACTTGCCACATCCCCCTCCTGTATTCACAAAACCTCATCTTGCAATCCTACAATTGACTGCATCCTCACTAACTCCCCAAACCTCTACCACAACCCCTGTACCTTACCCGACATCTTAAGTGACCATCTTCCTACCTCCCTCCAAAGACATTCTACCCAACTACCCAAATCACACTCATATAGAGACTGCCATAAAGTCACTAATTTTGATGCTAATAAAATTAACTCCATACTGTCCGACCTTGACTGGTCCTTCCTCTAGCAGCTCCCCCCCAATGAAGCTGTCCTAAAATTTAACCACATGTTCCTAGATAATCTCAACTCCCTTGACCTTACTAAGAAAATTAGAATCAAAGCCAATTATGCCCCCTGGAAAACTAAGGAAACCTGATCCTTTATGCAAAAAAAAAGATAATGCCTGCAAAGTCTGGACAAAAACCAAAGCACCATCCTTATTCCAAAACTATAATAATATTTCAGGAAACTTGCCAAAAAGCAAATAAACAATGATAAAAAGTCCTACTATCAGTCTCCTCAAATCAACTGTAAATACAACCCACATAAACTCTGGCTCAGCCTAAACAATGGAGAAGTGTAGTAGTGCAACTCAGAGGGGCATTACAGTGGAGAAGGCTGGCAGTGCAACTGAGAGAGATACCACAATGAAGAATATTGACAGTGCAATTTAGAGAGACACCACAATGGAGAATGGTGGTAGTGCAACTCAGAGAGACACCACAATGGATAAGGGTGACAGTGCAAGTGAGAGACACACCACAATGGAGAAGGGTGGCAGTGCAACTCAGAGAGACACCACAATGGAGAAGGGTGGCAGTGCAACTCAGAGCAACACCACAATGAGAAGGGTGGCTGTGCAATTGAGAGAGACTCCACAATGAGAAGAGTGGTAGTGCAATTCAGAAAGACACCATAATGAGAAGGGTGGTATTGCAATTCATAGAGACAACACAATGAGAAGGGTGGAGTGCAACTGAGAGAGATATAACAATGAGAAGGGTGGTACTGCAACTCAGAGAGACACCACAATGAGAAGGGTGGTATTGCAACTCAGAGAGACACCACAATGAGAAGGGTGGTAATGCAAATCACAGAGACACCACAATGAGAAGGGTGGTACTGCAACTCAGAGAGACACCACAATGAAAAGGGTAGTAGTACAACTCAGAGAGTCATAACAATGAGAAGGGTGGTAGTGCAACTCAGAGAGACACCAAAATGAAAAGTGTGGTAGTGCAACTCAGAGGGAGACCACAATGGGAAGGGTGGTAGGTACCTCAGAGAGACACCACAATGAGAAAGGTGGCAGTAAAACTGAGAGAGACACCACAATAGAGAGTGGTGGTAATGCAACTGAGAGAGACACCACAATGGAGAAGGGTGGCAGTGAAACAGAGAGACACCACAATAGAGAAGGGTGTCAGTGCAACTGAGGGAGATGAGACACCACAATGAAAAAGGGTGATAGTGCAACTGGGAAATACACCACAATGGACATGAGTGATAGTGCAACTAAGAGAGAAACAACAATGAAGGGTGGCAGGGCAACTGAGAGAGAGACACCACAATGAATATGGCTGGTAGTACAACTCAGAGACACCACAATGAAGAAGGGTGGTAGTGCAACTCAGAGAAACACCAGAATGGAGAAGGGTGCTAGTACAACTAAGAGAGACACCATAATGAATAAGGGTGACTGCAACTCAGAGAGACACCACAATGAAGAAGAAGGTAGTGCAACTCCGAGAGACACCACAATGGAGCAGTGAGTTGTACAACTCAGAGAGACACCACAATGAGAAGGGTGGTAGTGCAACTCAGAGAGACACCACAATGAGAAGGGTGGTAGTGCAACTCAGAGAGACACCAGAATGGAGAAGGGTGGCAGTGAAAAATAGACACACCACAATAAGAAGGGTGGTAGTGCAACTGAGAGAGAAACCGCAATAGAGAAGGGTTGCAGTGTAACTGAGAGAGACACCACAATGGTGAAGGATGGGAGTGCAACTCAGATAGACACCACAATGGAGAAGGGTGGCAGTGCAAGTGAGAGACACACCACAATGGAGAAGGGTGGCAGTGCAACTCAGAGAGACACCAGAATGGCGAAAAGTGGTAGTGCAACTCAGAATGGCACTACAATGAGAAGGGTCATTGTGCAATTGAAAGAGACAACACAATGAGAAGGGTGGTAGTGCATTTCAGAAAGACACTACAATAAGAAGGTTGTTATTGCAACTCAGAGAGACACCACAATGAGATGGCTGACAGTGCAACTGAGAGAGACACCACAATGAAAATGGTGGTAGTGGAACTCAGAGGGAGGACACAATGAGAAGGTGGTAGGCACCTTACAGAGACACCACAATTAGAAGGGTGGAGGTGAAACTGAGAGAGACACCACAATGGAGAAGGGTGGCAGTGCAACTGAGGGAGATGAGACACCACAATGGAGAAGGGTTGTAGTGCAACTGAAAAAGACACCACAATGGAGATGAGTGGTAGTGCAACTGAGAGAGAAACAACAATGGAGAAGGTTGGCAGTGCAACTGAGAGAGACACCACAATGAATAAGGCTGGTAGTACAACTCAGAGAGACACCACAATAAAGAAGGGTGGTAGTGCAACTCAGAGAGACACCGGAATGGTGAAGGGTGGTAGTGACACTCAGAGAGACACCACAATGAGAAGGGTGGTAGTGTAACTCAGAGAGACACCACAATGAAGAAGGGTGGTAGTGCGATTCAAAGAGACACCACAATGTAGAAGAAAATAGTGCAACTCCGAGAAACACCACAATGGAGAAGGGTGGTAGTACAACTCAGAGAGTCACCACAATGGAGAAGGGTGGTAATGCAACTGAGAGAGAGAGAGAGAGACCACAATGGAGAAGGGTGGCAGTGCAACTAAGAGAGACACCACAATGGAGAAGGGTGGCAGTGGAACTCATAATGATACCAGAATGGAGAAGAGTGGAAGTGAAACTGAGTGACACACCACAATGAGAAGGGTGGTAGTGCAAATGAGAGAGAAACCACAATGGAGAAGGGTGGCAGTGACACTCAGAGAGACATCACAATGAAGAAGGGTGGCAGTGCAATTCAGAGAGACACCATAATGGAGAAGGGTTGGAGTGTTACTCAGATAGACACCACAATGGAGAAGGGTGCCAGTGCAACTCAGGGAGATACCACAATGGAGAAGGGTGGCAGTGCAAGTGAGAGACACACCACAATGAAGAAGGGTGGTAGTGCGACTCAAAGAGACACCACAATGAGAAGGGTGGTAGTGCAACTCAGAGAGACGTCACAATGGAGAAGGGTGGTAGTGCAACTGAGAGAGAGAGACCACAATGGAGAAGGGTGGCAGTGCAACTCAGAGAGACACCACAATGAGAAGGGTGGCAGTGCAACTCAGAGAGACACCACAATGGAAATAGTGGTAGTGCAACTGAGAGAGACACCACATTGGAGAAGGGTGGCAGTGCAACCTAGAGAGACACCACAATTAGAAGGGTACCAGTGCAACTGAGAGAGACACCACAATGGAGAAGGGTGGGAGTGCAACTCAGAGAGACATCACAATGGAGAAGGGTGGTAGTGCAACTCAGAGAGACGTCACAATGGAGAAGGGTGGTAGTGCAACTGAGAGAGAGAGACCACAATGGAGAAGGGTGGCAGTGCAACTGAGAGAGACACCAAAATGAGAAGGGCACCAGTGCAACTGAGAGAGACACCACATTGGAGAAGGGTGGCAGTGCAACTCAGAGAGACACCACAATGGAGAAGGGTGGCAGTGACACTCAGAGAGACACCACAGTGAATAAGGGTGGCAGTGAGACTCAGAGAGACACCACAATGAATAAGGGTGGCAGTGCAACTGAGAGAGAAACCACAATGGAGAAGGGTGGCAGTGTAACTGAGAGAGACATCACAATGAAGATGGGTGGCAGTGCAACTCCGAGAAACACCACAATGGAGAAGGGAGTTGTGCAACTCAGAGAGAAACCACATTGAGTAAGGGTGGTAGTGCAACTCAGAGAGACACTACAATGAGAAGGGTGGTAGTACAACTCAGAGAGTCACCACAATGGAGAAGGGTGGTAGTGCAACTGAGAGAGAGAGAGACCACAATGGAGAAGGGTGGCAGTGAAACTGAGAGAGACAACAAAATGAGAAGGGTACCAGTGCAACTGAGAGAGACACCACAATGGAGAAGGGCAACAGTGCAACTCAGAGAGACACCACAATGGAGAAGGGTGGCAGTGCAATTCAGGGAGACACCAGAATGGAGAAGGGTGGAAGTGAAACTGAGAGAGACACCACAATGAGAAGGGTGGTAGTGCAACTGAGAGAGAAACCACAATGGAGAAGGGTGGCAGTGTAACTGAGAGAGACATCACAATGAAAATGGGTGGCAGTGCAACTCAGAGAGACACCACAATGGTGAAGGGTCGGAGTGTTACTCAGATAGACACCACAATGGAGAAGGGAGCCAGTGCAACTCAGGGAGACACCACAATGGAGAAGGGTGGCAGTGCAAGTGAGAGACACACCACAATGGAGAAGGGTGGCAGTGCAACTCAGAGAGACACCAGAATGGCAAAAATGGTAGTGCAACTCAGAATGGCACCACAATGAGAAGGGTGGTATTGCAACTCAAAGAGTCACAACAATGAAAACAGTGGTAGTGCAACTCAGAGAGACACCGCAGTGGGAAGAGTGGTAGTGCAAATACGAGAGACACCACATTGAGAAGGGTGTTAGTGCAACTCAGAAAGACACTGCAGTGAGAAGGGTGGTAGTAGAACTGAGAGAGACACCACAATGGAGAAGGTTGGCAGTGCATCTGAGAGAGACACCACAATGAGAAGGGTGGTAGTGCAACTCAGAGAGACACCACAATGAGAAGGGTGGTAGTGCAACTGAGAGAGACACCACAATGGAGAAGGTTGGCAGTGCAACTCAGAGAGTCACCACAATGGAGAAGGGTGGAAGTGAAACTGAGAGAGACACCACAATGAGAAAGGTGGTAGTGCAACTGAGAGAGAAACCACAATGGAGAAGGGCAACAGTGCAACTCAGAGAGACACCACAATGGAGAAGGGTGACCACAATGAGAAGGGTGGACAATGAGAAGGGTGGTAGTAGAACTGAGAGAGACACCACAATGGAGAAGGTTGGCAGTGCATCTGAGAGAGAGAGACACCACACTGGAGAGTGGTGGTAGTGCAACTGAGAGATACACCACAAGGGGGAAGGGTGGCAGTGAAACTGAGAGAGACACCACAATGGAGAAGGGTGGCAGTGCAACTGAGGGAGATGAGACACCACAATGGAGAAGGGTTGTAGTGCAACTGAAAGAGACACTACAATGGAGATGAGTGGTAGTGCAACTGAGAGAGAAACAGCAACGGAGATGGTTGGCAGTGCAACTGAGAGAGAGAGACACCACAATGAATAAGGCTGGTAGTACAACTCAGAGAGACACCACATTGAATAAGGGTGGCAGTGACACTCAGAGAGACATCACAATGGAGAAGAAGGTAGTGCAACTCCAAGAAACACCACAATGGAGAAGGGAGTTGTGCAACTCAGAGAGAAACCACATTGAGTAAGGGTGGTAGTGCAACTCAGAGAGACACTACAATGAGAAGGGTGGTAGTGCAACTCAGAGAGTCACCGCAATGGAGAAGGGTGGTAGTTCAACTGAGAGAGACACCACAATGAGAAGGGTACCAGTGCAACTGAGAGAGACACCACAATGTAGAAGGGTGGCAGTGAAACTCAGGAAGACACCAGAATGGAGAAGGGTGGAAGTGAAAATTAGAGAGACACCATAATGGGAAGGGTGGTAGTGCAACTGAGAGAGAAACCACAATGGAAAAGGGTGGCAGAGTAACTGAGATGCCACAATGAAAAGGGTGGCAGTGCAGTTCAGAAATACACCACAATGAGAAGGGTGGTATTGCAACTCAGAGAGAGACACCACAATGAGAAGGGTGGTAGTGCAACTCAGAGAGACACCACAGTGAGCAGGGTGGTAGTACAACTCAGGCAGTCACAACAATGAGAAGGGTGGTAGTGCAACTCGGAGAGACACCACAATGAGATGGGTGGCAGTGCAACTCAGAGGTATATCACAATGAAAATAGTGGTTGTTCAACTCAGAGGGAGAGCACAATGAGAAGTGTGGTAGGCACCATTGTGAGATACCACAATGAGAAGTGTGGCAGTGCAAATGAAAGAGACACCACAATGGAACAGGATGGCAGTGCAACTGAGAGGGACACCACAATGGAGAAGGGTGGCAGTGAAACTGAGAGAGACACCAAAATGGAGAATGGTGGTAGTGCAACTGAGAATGACACCACAATGGAGAAGATTGGCAGTGAAACTGAGAGAAAAACCACAATAGAGAAGGGTGCCAGTGCAACGTAGGGAGATGAGACACAACAATGGAGAAGGTTGGTAGGGCAACTGAGAAAGACACCACAATGGAGATGAGTGGCAGCGCAACTGAGAAAGAAACCACAATGGAAAATGGTGGCAGGGCAACTCAGAGAGACACCACAATGAATAAGGCTGGTTATATAACTCAGAGAGACACGACAATGATGAGGGGTGGTAGTGCAACTTAGAAAGACACTGCAATGGAGAAGGGTGGTTGTGCAACTAAGAGGGAAACCACAATGAATAAGGGTGGTAGAGTAACTCAGAAAGACACCAGAATGAAAAAGGGTGGTAGTGCAACTCAGAGAGACACCACAATGGAGAAGGGAGTTGTGCAACTCAGAGCGACACCACAATGAATAATGGTGGTAGTGCAACTCAGAGAGACACCACAATGAGAAGAGTGGCAGTGCAACTGAGAGAGACACTACAATGAGAAGGGTGGTAGTGCAACTCAGAGAGATACCACAATGAGAAGGGTGGTAGTGCAACTCAGAGAGATACCACAATGAGAAGGGTGGAAATGCAACTCAGAGAGACACCACAATGAGTAGGGTGGTAGTGCAACTCAAAGAGACACCACAATGAGAAGGATGGTAGTTAAACTCAGAGGGACATCACAATGAGAAGGGTGGTAGGCACCTCAGAGGGACACCACTATGAGACGGGTGGCAGTGCAACTGAGAGAGACACCACAATGGAGAATGGTGGTAGTGCAACTGAGAGAGACACCACAATGAAGAAGGGTGGCAGTACAAATGACATAGACACCACAATGGAGAAGGGTGGCAGTGCAACTCAGAGAGACACCAGAATGGAGAAAACTGGTAGTGCAACTGAGAGAGACACCACAATGGAGAAAGGTGGCAGTGGAACTAAGAGAGGCATCATAATGAGAAGGGTGGTTGTGCAATTGAGATGACACAATGAGAAAGGTGGTAGCGCATTTCAGAAAGACAACACAATGAGAAGGGTGGTATTGCAACTCAGAGAGTCACCACAATGAGAAGGGTGGTAGTAACACTCAGCGAGACACCACAATGGAAAGAGTGATAGTGCAAATTAGAGGGACACCACAATGAGAAGGGTGGTAGTACAACTCAGGCAGTCACAACAATGAGAAGGGTGGAAGTGCAACTCAGAGACACCACAATGAGACGGTGGTAGTGCAACTGAAAGAGACACCACAATGAAAATGGTGGTCGTGGAACTCAGAGGGAGGACCCAATGAGAAGGGTAGTAGGCACCTTAGAGAGACACCATAATGAGAAGGATGGCAGTGCAACTGAGAGAGACTCCACAATGGAGAAGGGTGGCAGTGCAACTGAGGGAGACACCACAATGGAGAAGGTTGGCAGAACAACTGAGAAAGACACCCCAATGGAGTATGGTGGTAGTGCAACTGAGAAAGACACTACAATGGAGAAGGATGGCAGTGAAACTGAGAGAGACACCACAATGGAGAAGGGTGGCAGTGCAACTGAGGGAGACGAGACATCACAATGGAGAAGGGTGGTAGTGCAACTGAGAAAGACACCACAGTGGAGATGAGTGGTAGTGCAACTGAGAGAGAAACAATGGAGAAGGGTGGCGGTGCAACTCAGAGAGACACCACAATGAATATGGCTGGTAGTACAAATCAGATATACATTACAATGAAGAAGCATGGCAGTGCAACTCAGAGAGACACCACAATAAATAAGGGTTGTAGTGCAACTCAGAGAGACACCACAGTGGAGAAGAAGGTAGTAAAACTCCCGAGAGATACCACAATAAAGAAGGGAGTTATGCAACTCACAGAGAGACCGCAATGAGTAAGGGTGGTAGTGCAACTCAGAGAGGCATCACAATGAGAAGAGTGGTAGTGCAACTCAGAGAGACACTACAATGAGAAGGGTGGTTGTGCAACTCAGAGAGTCAACACAATGGAGAAGGGTTGTAGTGCAACTGAGCGAGAAATCACAATGGAGAAGGGTGGTAGTGCAACTGAGAGAGACACTGCAATGAGAAGGGTACCAGTGCAACTCAGAGAGACACCACAATGGAGAAGGGTGGCAGTGCAACTCAGAGTGACACCACAGTGGAAAAGGATGGCAGTGCAACTCAGATAGACATCACAACGGAGAAGGGTGGCAGTGCAACTCAGAGAGATACCGGAATGGATAAGGGTGGTAGTGCAACTCAGAGAGACACCACAATGGATAAGGGTGGCAGTGCAACTCACAGTGACACCACCATGAAAAGGGTGGTTGTGCAATTGAGAGAGACGTCATAATGAGAAGGGTGGTAGTAAAGAAAAAACACAAAAAATACCACAGTGGAGCAATGTACAAGTGGAGATAAAACAATAAAATCCAAAAGACTTACAAAAATCCACAAGGTAAACCAAGGCAGATGTGATAAAAAACAGTTTAATGAACAGTAAGCGCTTTCATGCTCTCCTGAGCACTTCTGCAGACCATACAAAAATACAAATTCACATGCACTACTTATAAAATACATAATATTTCAAACTAACCTATCACAGAATAAAATCACTTACATAGTCTCCGCCTTTTAAGAAAGGGTTTAAAGGGATAGAGGATTTCAAACCTGGTGGTGTGTTGCTGTGTAGCCTAATAAGAAAGGGTGGTAGTACAATTCAGAAAGACACCACAATGAGAAGGGTGGTATTGCATTTCAGAGAGACACCACAATGGGAAGGGTGGTAGTGCAACTGAGAGACATGACAATGCGAAGGGTGGTAGTGCAACTCAGAGAGACACCACAATGAGAAGGGTGGTAGTGCAAATCAGAGAGACACCAGAATAAGAAAGGCAGAAGTGCAACTCAGAAAGACACCACAATGAGAAGGGTAGTAGTTCAACTCAGAGAGTCATGACAACGAGAAGGGTGGTAGTGCAACTCAAAGAGACACCACAATGAGAAGGTTGATAGTGCAACTCAGAGGGACACTACAATAAGATGAGATGGGTGGTAGTGCAACTCAGAGAGTCACCAGAATGAAAAGGGTGGTAGTGCAACTTAGAAGGAGACCACAATGAGAAGGGTGGTAGGCACCTCAGAAAGACACCACAATGGGAAGGGTGGCAGTGCAACTGAGAGAGACACCACAATGGAGAAGGTTCACAGTGCAACTGAGAGAGACACTACAATGAGTAGGGTGGTAGTGCAACTCAGAGAGTCACCACAATGGAGAAGGGTGGTAGTACAACTGAAAGAGAGGCCACAATGGTGAAGGGTGGCAGTGCAGTGAGAGAGACACCACAATGAGAAGGGTACCAGTGCAACTGAGAGAGACACCACAATGGAAAAGGGTGGCAGTGCAACTGAGAGAGACACCACAATGAGAAGGGTGTCAGTGCAACTCAGAGAGACACCACAATGGAGAAGGGTCAGAGTGTTACTCAGACAGATACCACAATGGAGAAGGCTGCCAGTGCAATTCAGGGAGACACCACAATGGAGAAGGGTGGCAGTGCAAGGGAGAGTCACACCACAATGGAGAAGGGTGGGAGTGCAACTCAGATAGACACCACAATGGAGAAGGGAGGCAGTGCAACTCAGAGTGGCACCACAGTGAGAAGGGTGGTTGTGCAATTGAGGGAGATGGCACAATGAAAAGGGTGGCAGTGCAGTTCAGACATACACCACAATGGGAAGGGTGGTATTGCAACTCAGAGAGAGACACCACAATGAGAAGGGTGGTAGTGCAACTCAGAGAGACACCACAGTGAGAAGGGTGGTAGTACAACTCAGGCAGTCACAACAATGAGAAGGGTGGTAGTGCAACTCGGAGAGACACCACAATGAGATGGGTGGCAGTGCAACTCAGAGGTATACCACAATGAAAATAGTGGTTGTTCAACTCAGAGGGAGAGCACAATGAGAAGTGTGGTAGGCACCATTGAGAGATACCACAATGAGAAGTGTGGCAGTGCAAATGAAAGAGACACCACAGTGGAACAGGATGGCAGTGCAACTGAGAGGGACACCACAATGGAGAGGTTGGCAGTCCAATTGAGAGAGACACCACAATGGAGAATGGTGTTAGTGCAACTGAGAAAGACACCACAATGGAGAAGGGTGGCAGTGAAACTGAGAGAAAAACCACAATAGAGAAGGGTGCCAGTGCAACTGAAGGAGATGAGATACAACAATGGAGAAGGGTGGTAGGGCAACTGAGAAAGACACCACAATGGAGATGAGTGGCAGTGCAACTGAGAGAGAAACCACAATGGAAAAGGGTGGCAGGGAAACTGAGAGAGACACCACAATGAATAAGGCTGGTTATATAACTCAGAGAGACACGACAATGATGAGGGGTGGTAGTGCAACTTAGAAAGACACCGCAATGGAGAAGGGTGGTTGTGCAACTAAGAGGGAAACCACAATGAATAAGGGTGGTAGAGTAACTCAGAAAGACACCAGAATGAAAAAGGGTGGTAGTGCAACTCAGAGAGACACCACAATGGAGAAGGGAGTTGTGCAACTCAGAGCGACACCACAATGAATAATGGTGGTAGTGCAACTCAGAGAGACACCACAATGAGAATGGTGGCAGTGCAACTGAGAGAGACACTACAATGAGAAGGGTGGTAGTGCATCTCAGAGAGTCACCACAATGAGAAGGGTGGCAGTGCAACTCAGAAAGATACCACAATGAGAAGGGTGGAAGTGCAACTGAGAGAGATACCACAATGAGTAGGGTGGTAGTGCAACTCAAAGAGACACCACAATGAGAAGGATGGTAGTTAAACTCAGAGGGACATCACAATGAGAAGGGTGGTAGGCACCTCAGAGGGACACCACTATGAGACGGGTGGCAGTGCAACTGAGAGAGACACCACAATGAAGAAGGGTGGCTGTGCAAATGACAGAGACACCACAATGGAGAAGGGTGGCAGTGCAACTCAGAGAGACACCAGAATGGAGAAAACTGGTAGTGCAACTGAGAGAGACACCACAAAGGAGAAGGGTGGCAGTGGAACTTAGAGCGGCACCATAATGAGAAGGGTGGTTGTGCAATTGAGATGACACAATGAGAAGGGTGGTAGTGCATTTCAGAAAGACACCACAATGAGAAGGGTGGTATTGCAACTCAGAGAGTCACCACAATGAGAAGGGTGGTAGTGACACTTAGCGAGACACCACAATGGAAAGAGTGATAGTGCAACTCAGAGAGACACCACAGTGAGAAGGGTGGTAGGACAACTCAGGCAGTCAGAACAATGAGAAGGGTGGAAGTGCAACTCAGAGACACCACAATGAGACGGTGGTAGTGCAACTGAGAGAGACACCACAATGAAAATGGTGGTAGTGCAACTCAGAGGGAGGACCCAATGAGAAGGGCAGTAGGCACCTTAGAGAGACACCACAATGAGAAGGATGGCAGTGCAACTGAGAGAGACTCCACAATGGAGAAGGGTGGCAGTGCAACTGAGAGAGACACCACAATGGAGAAGGTTGGCAGAACAACTGAGAAAGACACCCCAATGGAGTATGGTGGTAGTGCAACTGAGAAAGACACTACAATGGAGAAGGATGGCAGTGAAACTGAGAGAGACACCACAATGGAGAAGGGTGGCAGTGCAACTGAGGGAGACGAGACATCTCAATGGAGAAGGGTGGTAGTACAACTGAGAAAGACACCACAGTGAAGATGAGTGGTAGTGCAACTGAGAGAGAAACAATGGAGAAGGGTGGTGGTGCAACTCAGAGAGACACCACAATGAATATGGCTGGTAGTACAAATCAGATATACATCACAATGAAGAAGCATGGCAGTGCAACTCAGAGAGACACCACAATAAATAAGGGTTGTAATGCAACTCAGAGAGACACCACAGTGGAGAAGAAGGTAGTAAAACTCCCGAGAGATACCACAATAAAGAAGGGAGTTATGCAACTCACAGAGAGACCACAATGAGTAAGGGTGGTAGTGCAACTCAGAGAGGCATCACAATGAGAAGAGTGGTAGTGCAACTCAGAGAGACACTACAATGAGAAGGGTGGTTGTGCAACTCAGAGAGTCAACACAATGGAGAAGGGTTGTAGTGCAACTGAGCGAGAAATCACAATGGAGGAGGGTGGTAGTGCAACTGAGAGAGACACTGCAATGAGAAGGGTACCAGTGCAACTCAGAGAGACACCACAATGGAGAAGAGTGGCAGTGCAACTCAGAGTGACACCACAGTGGAAAAGGATGGCAGTGCAACTCAGATAGACATCACAATGGAGAAGGGTGGCAGTGCAACTCAGAGAGATACCGGAATGGATAAGGGTGGTAGTGCAACTCAGAGAGACACCGCAATGGATAAGGGTGGCAGTGCAACTCACAGTGACACCACCATGAGAAGGGTGGTTGTGCAATTGAGAGAGACGTCATAATGAGAAGGGTGGTAGTAAAGAAAAACCACAAAAAATGCCACAGTGGAGCAATGTACAAGTGGAGATAAAACAATAAAATCCAAAAGACTTACAAAAATCCACAAGGTAAACCAAGGCAGATGTGATAAAAAACAGTTTAATGAACAGTAAGCGCTTTCATGCTCTCCTGAGCACTTTTGCAGACCATACAAAAATGCAAATTCACATGCACTACTTATAAAATACATAGTATTTCAAACTAACCTATCACAGAATAAAATTACTTAAATAGTCTCCGCCTTTTAAGAAAGGGTTTAAAGGGATAGAGGATTTCAAACCTGGTGGTGTGTTGCTGTGTAGCCTAATAAGAAAGGGTGGTAGTACAATTCAGAAAGACACCACAATGAGAAGGGTGGTATTGCATTTCAGAGAGACACCACAATGGGAAGGGTGGTAGTGCAACTGAGAGACATGACAATGCGAAGGGTGGTAGTGCAACTCAGAGATAGACCACAATGAGAAGGGTGGTAGTGCAAATCAGAGAGACACCAGAATAAGAAAGGCGGAAGTGCAACTCAGAAAGACACCACAATGAGAAGGGTAGTAGTTCAACTCAGAGAGTCACGACAATGAGAAGGGTGGTAGTGCAACTCAAAGAGACACCACAATGAGAAGGTTGATAGTGCAACTCAGAGGGACACTACAATAAGATGGGTGGTAGTGCAACTCAGAGAGTCACCAGAATGAAAAGGGTGGTAGTGCAACTTAGAAGGAGACCACAATGAGAAGGGTGGTAGGCACCTCAGAAAGACACCACAATGGGAAGGGTGGCAGTGCAACTGAGAGAAAGAGACACCACAGTGGAGAAGGGTGGCAGTACAACTGAGAGAGACACCACAATGGAGAAGGTTCACAGTGCAACTGAGAGAGACACTACAATGAGTAGGGTGGTAGTGCAACTCAGAGAGTCACCACAATGGAGAAGGGTGGTAGTACAACTGAAAGAGAGGCCACAATGGTGAAGGGTGGCAGTGCAGTGAGAGAGACACCACAATGAGAAGGGTACCAGTGCAACTGAGAGAGACACCACAATGGAAAAGGGTGGCAGTGCAACTGAGAGAGACACCACAATGAGAAGGGTACCAGTGCAACTCAGAGAGGTACCACAATGGAGAAGGGTGGCAGTCCAACTCAGATAGACACCACAATGGAGAAGGGTTGCAGTGCAACTCAGAGAGACACCACAATGGATAAGGGTGGCAGTGCAAGTGAGAGACACACCACAATGGAGAAGGATGGCAGTGCAACTCAGAGAGACACCACAATGGAGAAAGGTGGCAGTGCAACTCAGAGCAACACCGCAATGAGAAGGGTGGCTGTGCAATTGAGATAAATGCCACAATGAGAAGAGTGGTAGTGCAATTTAGAAAGACACCATAATGAGAAGGGTGGTATTGCAACTCAGAGAGACATCACAATGAGAAGGGTGGTAGTTCAACTCAGAGAGACACAATGAGAAGGGTGGCAGTGCAACTCAGAGAGACACCAGAATGGAAAATGGTGGTAGTACAACTGAGAGAAACACCACAGTGGAGAAGGGTGGCAGTGCAACTGACAGAAACACCACAATGGTGAAAGGTGGCAGTGCAAGTTAGAGACAAACCACAATGGAGAAGGTTGGCAATGTAACTCAGAGAAACACCAGAATGGAGAAAAGTGGAAGTGCAACTCAGAGAGACACCCCAATGGAGAAGGGTGGCAGTGGAACTAAGAATGGTACCACAATGAGAAGGGTGGTTGTGCAATTCAGAGAGACGACACAATGAGAAGGGTGGTAGTGCATTTCAGAAAGACTCCACAATGAGAAGGGTGGTATTGCAACTTAGAGAGTCACCACAATGAGAAATGTGGTAGTGCAACTCAGAGAGACACCACAATGGAAAGAGTGGTAGTGAAACTCACAGAGACACCACAATGAGAAGAGTGGTAGTACAACTTAGGCAGTCACAGCAATGAGAAGGGTGGAAGTGCAACTCAGAGACACCACAATGAGACAGGTGGCAGTGCAACTGAGAGAGACACCACAATGAAAATGATGGTAGTGCAACTCAGAGGGAGGACCCAATTAGAAGGGTGGTAGGCACCTTAGAGAGACACCACAACGAGAAGGATGGCAGTGCAACTGAGAGAGACTCCACAGTGGAGAAGGGTGGCAGTGCAACTGAGAGAGACACCACACTAGAGAAGGTTGGCAGTGCAACTGAGAGAGACACCACAATGGAGAAGGGTGGCAGTGCAACTGAGGGAGACGAGACACCACAATGAATACGGCTGGTAGTACAACTCAGAAAGAGACGACAATGGAGCTGAGTGGTAGTGCAACTGAGAGAGACACCGGAATGGTGAAGGGTGGTAGTGCAACTAAGAGAGACACCGCAATGACTAAGGATGGCTGTGCAACCCTGAGTGACACCAGAATGAAGAAAGGTGGTAAAGCAACTCAGAGAGACACCACAATGGAAAAGAAGGTAATGCAACTCACGACAGATACCAAAATAAAGAAGGGAATTGTGCAACTCAGAGAGATACCACAATAAGTAAGGTTGGTTGTGCAACTCAGACAGACACCACAATGAGAAGGGTGGTAGTGCAACTCAGAGAGTCACCACAATGGAGAACGGTGGTAGTGCAACTGAGAGAGAAACCGCAATGGAGAAGGGTGGTAGTGCAACTGAGAGAGACATCACAATGAGAAGGGTGGCAGTGCAACCTAGAGAGCCACCACAATGGAGAAGGGTGGCAGTATAACTCAGATAGACACCACAATAGAGAAGGGTGGCAGTGCAACTCAGAGAGACACTACAATGGATAAGGGTGGCAGTGCAGCTCACAGTGACACCACAATGAGAAGGGTGGTTGTGCAATTGAGAGAGATGTCACAATGAGAAGGGTGGTAGTGCAATTCAAAAAGATACCACAATGAGAAGGGTGGTATTGCAACTCAGAGAGACACCACAATGAGAAGGGTGGTAGTGCAACTGAGAGACATGACAATGAGAAGGGTGGTAGTTCATCTCAGAGAGACACCACAATGAGAAGGGTGGTAGTGCAAATCAGAGAGACACCACAATGAGAAGAGTGGTAGTGCAACTTAAAGAGACACCAAAATAAGATGGGTGGTAGTGCAACTCAGAGAGTGGTCAGAATGAAAAGGGTTGTAGTGCAACTCAGAGGGAGACCACAATTAGAAGGGTGGTACGCACCTCAGAGAGACATAACAATGGGAAGGGTGGCAGTGCAACTGAGAGAGAGAGAGATACCACAGTGGAAAAGGGTGGCAGTGCAACTGAGAGATACAGCACAATGGAGAAGATTTGCATTGCAACTGAGAGAGACACCACAATGAGAAGGGTGGTAGTGCAACTCACAGAGTCACCACAATGGAGAAGGGTGGTAGAGTAACTGAAAGAGAGACCACAATGGAGAAGGGTGGCAGTGCAACTGAGAGAGACACCACAATGAGAAGGGTACTAGTGCAACTGAGAGAGACACCACAATGGAGCAAGGTGGTAGTGCAACTGAAAGAGAGACCGCAATGGAGGAGGGTGGTAATGCAAATCAGAGAGACACCAGAATAATAAGGGTGGTAGTGCAACTCAGAAAGACACCAAAATGAGAAGGGTAGAAGTTCAACTCAGAGAGTCACGGCAACGGAAAGGGTGGTAGTGCAACTCAAAGAGACACCACAATGAGAAGGTTGATAGTGCAACTCAGAGAGACACTACAATAAGACGGGAGGTAGTGCAACTCAGAGAGTCACGAGAATGAAAAGGGTGGTAGTGCAACTGAGAGACACACCACAATGGGGAAGGGTGGCCATGCAACTCAGAGAGACACCACAATGGAGAAGAGTGGCAGTGCAAATCAGAGAGACACCACAATGGATAAGGGTGGCAGTGAAAGTGAGAGACACACCATAATGGAGAAGTGTGGCAGTGTAACTCAGAGAGACACCACAATGGAGAAGGGTGGTAATGCAACTCAGAGAGACACCACAATGGAGAAGGGTGGCAGTGCAACTCAGAGCAACATCACAATGAGAAGGGTGCCTGTGCAATTGAGAGAGATGCCACAGTGAGAAGAGTGGTAGTGCAATTCAGAAAGACACCATAATGAGAAGGGTGGTATTGCAACTCAGACAGACACCAAAATGAGAAGGGTGGTAGTGCAACTGAGAGAGACATGACAATGAGAAGAGTGGTAGTGCAACTCAGATAGACACCACAATGAGAAGGGTGGTAGTGCAAATCAGAGAGACACCACAATGAGAAGGGTGGTAGTGCAACTCAGAAAGACACCACGATAAGAAGGGTGGTAGTAAAAATCAGAGAGTCATGGCAATGAGAAGGGTGGTAGTGAAACCCACAGAGACCACAATGAGAAGGGTGGTAGTGGAACTCAGAGAGAAACCACAATGAAAAGTATGGTAGTGCAACTGAGAGAGACACCACAATGGAGAAGGGTGGCAGTGAAACAGAGACACCACAATGGAGAAGGGTGGTAGTACAAATGTGAAAGACACCACAATGGATATGAGTGGTAGTGCAACTGAGAGAAACAACAATGAACGGTGGCAGTGCAACTGAGAGAGACACCACAATGAATAAGGCTGGTAGTACAACTCAGAGAGACACCACAATGAAGAAGGGTGATAGTGCAACTCAGAGAGACACCACAATAAAGAAGAAGGTAGTGCAACTCCGAGAGACACCACAATGAAGCAGTGAGTTGTGCAACTCAGAGAGACACCACAATGAGTAAGGGTAGTCATGCAACTCAGAGAGACACTACAATGAGAAGGGTGGTAGTGCAACTCAGAGAGACACCACAATGAGAAGGGTACTAGTGCAACTGAGAGAGACACCACAATGGAGAAGGGTGGCAGTACAACTCAGAGTGATAACACAATGGAGAAGGGTGGAAGTGAAAGTGAGAGAGACACCAGAATGGAGAAGGGTGGCAGTGCAACTCAGAGAGACACCACAATGGAGAAAAGTGGTAGTGCAACTCAAAACAGCACCACAATGAGAAGGGTGGTTGTGCAATTGAGAGAGGTGATACAATGAGAAAGGAGGTGGTATTGCATTTCAGAAAGACACCACAATGAGATGGGTGGTATTGCAACTCAGAGAGTCACCACAATGAGAAGGGTGGCAATTCAAATCAGAGAGACACCACAATGAGAAGAGTGGTAGTGCAACTCATAAAGACACCACAGTGAGAAGGGTGGTAGTACAACTCAGACAGTCACAATAATGAGAAGGGTGGTAGTGCAACTCACAAACACCACAATGAGGATGGTGGTAGTGCACCTCAGAGAGACACCACAATGAGACGGCTGGTGGTGCAACTGAGAAAGACACCACAATGAAAATGGTGGTAGTGCAACTTAGAGGGAGGACACAATGAGAATGGTGGTAGGCACCTTAGAGAGACACCACAATTAGAAGGGTGGCAGTGCAACTGAGAGAGACTCCACAGTGGAGAAGGGTACAAGTGCAACTGAGAGATACACCACAATGGAGTAGGTTGGCAGTGCAACTGAGAGAAAGACACCACACTGGAGAGTGGTGGTAGTGCAACTGAGAGAGACACCACAATGGAGAAGGGTGGCAGTGAAACTGAGAGAGGCACCACAATGGAGAAGGGTGGCAGTACAACTGATGGAGATGAGACACCACAATGGAGAAGGGTTGAAGTGCAACTGAGAAGACACTACAATGTTCATGAGTGGTAGTGCAACTGAGAGAGAAACAACTATGGAGAAGGGTGGCAGGCCAACTGAGGAAGATACCACAATGAATAAGGCTGGTAGTACAACTCAGAGAGACATCACAATGAAGAACGGTGGTAGTGCAAATCAGAGAGACACCACAATGAATAAGGGTGGCAGTGCAACTCAGAGAGACACCACAATGAAGAAGGGTGGCAGTGCAACTCAGAGAGACACCACAATGAAGAAGGGTGGCACTGCAACTCAAAGAGACACCAAAATGGAGAAGAATGTAGGGCAACTCTGAGAGACACCACAATGCAGAAGGGAGTTGTGCAACTCAGAGAGAAACCGCATTGAGTAAGGGTGGTAGTGCAACTCAGAGAGACACCAGAATGAGAAGGGTGGTAGTGCAACTCAAAGAGACACTACAATGAGAAGGGTGGTAGTGCAACTCAGAGAGTCACCAAAATGGAGAAGGGTGGCAGTGCAACTGAGAGTAACACCACAATAAGATGGGTACCAGTGCAAATTAGAGAGACACCACAATGGAGAAGGGTGACAGTGCAACTCGGAGAGACACCACAATGGAGAAAGGTGGCAGTGCAACTCAGAAAAACACCAGAATGGAGATGGGTGGAAGTGAAACTGAGAGAGTCACCACAATGAGAATGGTGGTAGTTCAACTGAGAGAGAAACCACAATGGAGAAGGGTGGCAGTGTAAATGAGAGAGACATCACAATGAAGAAGGGTGGCAGTGCAACTCAGAGAGACACCACAATGGAGAAGGGTTGGAGTGTAACTCAGATAGACACCACAATGGTGAAGGGTGCCAGTGCAACTCAGGGAGACACCACAATGGAGAAGGGTGGCAGTCCAAGTGAGTCACACCACAATGGAGAAAGGTGGGAGTGCAACTCAAATAGACACCACAATGGAGAAGGGAGGCAATGCAACTCAGAGCGGCACCACAATGAGAAGGTTGGTTGCGCGATTGAGAGAGATGCCACAATGAGAAGGGTGGCAGTGCAGTTCAGAAAGACACCACAATGAGAAGTGTGGTATTGCAACTCAGAGAGACACCACAATGAGAAGGGTGGGAGTACAACTCAGGCAGTCACAACGATGAGAAGGGTGGTAGTGCAACTCAGAGAGACACCACAATGAGATGGATGGTAGTGCTACTCAGAGAGACACCACAATGAAAATAGAGGTAGTGCAACTCTGAGGGAGAGCACAATGAGAAGGGTGTTAGGAACCATAGAGAGACACCACAATGAGAAGGGTGGCAGTGCAACTGAGAGAGACACCACAGTGGAACAGGGTGGCAGTGCAACTGAGAGAGACACCACAATGGAGAATGGTGGTAGTGCAACTTCGAAAGACACCACAATGGAGAAGGGTCGCAGTGAAACTGAGAGAGACACCACAATGGAGAAGGGTGGCAGTGCAACTGAGGGAGATGAGACACAACAATGGAGAAGGGTGGTAGGGGAACTGAGAAAGATACCACAATGGAGATGAGTGGTAGTGCAACTGAAAGAGAAACCACAATAGAGAACGATGGCAAGGCAACTGAGAGAGACACCACAATGAATAAGGCTGGTAGTACAACTCAGAGAGACACGACAATGATGAAGGGTGGTAGTGCAACTCAGAGAGACACCACAGTGGAGAAGAATGGTAGTGCAACTCCGAGAGACACCACAATGGAGAAAGGAGTTGTGCAACTCAGAGTGACACCACAATGAATATGGGTGGTAGTGCAACTCAGAGAGACACCACAATGAGTAGCGTGGTAGTGCAACTGAGAGCACACTACAATGAGAAGGGTGGTAGTGCAACTCAGAGAGTCACCACAATGAGAAGGGTGGGAGAGCAACTCAGAGAGATAACACAACGAGAAAGGTGGTAGTGCAACTCAGAGAAACAGCACAATGAGAAGGGTGGTAGCACAACTCAGAGAAACACCACAATGAGAAGGGTGGTAGTGCAACACAGAGGGACACCACAATAAGAAGGGTGGTAGGCACCTCAGAGAGACACCACAATAAGAAGGGTGGCAGTGCAACTGACAGAGACAGAACAATGGAGAATGGTGGCAGTGCAACTGACAGAGACACCACATTGGAGAAGGGTGGCAGTGCAACTGAGAGAGACACCACAACAGAGAAGGGTGGCAGTGCAAATGAGAGAGACACCACAATGAATAAGGCTAGTAGTACAACTCGGAGAGAAACCACAATGGAGAAAGGTGGTAGTGCAACTCAGAGAGACACCACAATGAAGAATAGTGGTAGTGCAACTCATAGAGACATTGCAATGGAGAAGAGTGGTAGTGCAACTCTGAGAGACACCACAATGGAGAAGTGTGGTAGTGCAACTCAGAGAGACACCATAATGAGTAAGTGTGGAAGTGCATCTGAGAGAGATGCCACAAAGGAGAAGGGTGGTAGTGCAACTGAGGGAGACACCACAATGAATTGTGGTCCATTAAAGGAGGGATAGAACCCACTCAGGAGGAACAACAAGTCAATACACTCCCTACCACCTGATGACCCCCACCAGGGACTGAATTTGTCAAATGGGCTATCCAGGCATGAACTTAGAAGGAAGGTGTCGAGTTCTTGACCAGTGCAATTAATAAGCTGATCAGGTATAGACCAAGGAGCCATTGGGCCACTCCTGTGGAGGAGATAAAATTTATTTAGACAACAAAAATTATAATTTATGTGAAAAAAATGCAATTGTCATCATGAAAATGTTTTATTGTGAAAAATTCTGCTTTGCTTTTCTGAGTACAGAGTACACTAAGCAATACAGCATTCAGCAGTAGAGAATAATCTGGAAGTTGTGCAGAAACACACCTAAAAGAAAGACATTAAAACAACATAGTGGATGTTTGGCTTTGAATAAAGATTCTTTATGGTTACTAGGTAGAAAGTGGACTAGAAAAGATGTTTGCCTCTTAGCGAAGAAGGATTAAATATCCAGGTGTAGGGACTTTTGTTGTTTAACAGCCAAAAAGCTGACTGGAAGATATGCTTCAATTTGAAAGAGTGTTGTGGTCAGGGGAGTGAAGCTCTTGGGATATACAAGCTGGGAGTTTACTGGAGGGGACCCTGGATATACAAGAAGACACCTGTGGAGCAATTTGGAAGATTATGTGAAGTTTGTCTTATATTACTAGGAACCTTTAGAGGATATGAAACCTGAATTCTCAAGATTTTGTTTTTGTTTGAGACATTCCCCTAGAATTATGTATGTCATTTCCAAAAAGTAATCCTTGTTTGAAATAACATTGTGAACAGTACTCATCAGCAGCATTTTGCATTGGCCTATAATGTGTTTTGAGATGGAATATCACGCTGAATGAGTCTACTCCTGTCTGACCTTGGAAGCTAATCAAGGGAACACTTTATTAGTATGTGGATGGGATGCCACCACTTGGGAAAACTTTTTTCGTGACATACTGCTTGTTTTGTCTTTATTAATTTGGCTTGCATGCTGTGGTATTTATCACCTGATTTGTAGTGTTATTTAAAAGTGCTTCTTTCAGTTTAGATACCGACAAAGCTTGTGTAAGCAAAACTCATTTATTTTACTATTCCAACTGCAATGGGGAATAAAACCTCCTTTTTATCATACTAGAGAGCAGGTTTGATTTTATCCCCACTGTACACCACAAATACACACACACACACACACACACACACACACACACACACACACACACACACACACACACACACACACACACAGACACATAGGTTCATAGGTAGGTACTAGGCTATCTGCCTGAAGGCATTTATAAGCTTAGCCAGAATGTGTTGGCTTTTACCACCCCTTAGATTAGTTACCTGTGCCTCTGTTCAGCAGAGCCACTGAAGTGATCCACGGGGTAAACTTTCTGTTTCCCATCCACTCATCAAGGTTTTTTTTGAAAAGTGTTAGTGAGGAGCTCTGCCTAATGTAGATTGGGATCTTGTTCCAAAGCATGGGAAGTCTCTGGGACAGAAATCTATCCCTCCAGCATGTCCTATTTATTATTGTGGTGAGGTTTAGATCCCTCGAACATGTGGCTTGAGGAGACAAGGTTTTCTTTAGGTGGAGCATGTCCATCAATTCTGGGTTGGACATGGCCTTGTATGTCAGGCAGAGATCACCTCTAAGTAGGCGGAATGCAACCGAGTACAGCTGGAGTTTCATCAGTTGAGCTGCATAGGGCATCTGTTTGAGGCCAGTGATCATCTTGGTGAGGTACGTCTGTGGTCCTTCCAGCTGTTGCAGGTGTCTTGTAATGTACATCCCAAATGGGGCGTTGTACTCTATGATGGGTCTGATGAGTGATGAGCAGAGGGGCACAATGACCTCTTTTGATCTGGATGCAAACCCTTTTGTGATTAGGTGGGCCACATAGAAGGATTTTCTAACCACTTTGGCAATGTGATTATCAAAAGTGAGATTCCTATCTACTTGGGTCCCAAGATCCCTTATTACGTCTTCCATATTTAGGAGACTACCACCTATGTGGTAGTTTGTGGGTACTTTGTTTTTTCCAAAGGGGATGACTATGCACTTTTTGGCATTTAGCTTGAGGCCATGATTATGACACCAGGTATCCATCTCAGTGAGACCCTTTTGGAAGATGTCTGTATCAGCTGGAGAGCAAATTATAGCCCCTAGTTTGCAGTCGTCTGTGAACTTGGTCAGCCATAGTCCTCCTGTGCTTGCCTGTACCTCTGAGAAGTATATGCTGAACAGGAGGGGGCCTAGGACTGAGCCCTGGGGAATGCCACTTGTAACAGGTTTAGAGTCGGACATAGCTACTGCAACTCTCACCATGTGGGTTCTGTCCATGAGCCAGTTGGCAACCCATCTTGTGACATAGGGGTTTATGTTCAGGCTGGTGAGCTTGTCTACAATACCAGAATGAGGAATGGTGTTGAAGGCCTTAGCAAGGTCTATGTAGGCTGTGTGTACCCCCTTTCTCTCGTCTATAGCCTTGGTAAATGTCTCAAAGAAATCCACCAGGTTTAGGAGGCATGATCTGCCATTATCTAAGCCGAACTGGGTAGGGTCCAGTGTTTGGAGGTTCCCAATGTCTCTGTTAATGAGTTCTATGATGATGTGCTCCATAGCCTTGCAGACCAAGCTAATCAGACTTACAGGCAATAGTTCCCGGGGTCTGTTGTGGCTCCACGTTTGTTGAGCGGAATAACCATTGTTGTGCGCCACTCTATGGGTACGCAGCCTGTGGAGAGGCTGAGTTTGAACAGGGTGTTTAGGTGAGGGGTTAGTTCATCTTTGAGCTCATGTAGGATGCAGCCTGGGACATCGTATGGTCCCATTGATGCTGTGTTTTTGGCTTTGGAGAGGGCTGTTTTAACCTGAGTGTCTGTGATTTCAGGGACTCTACATTCTGCTGGTATGGTTATGGGCCCTTTTGGGGGTGAGAGAGAGTGAAGTTTGCACTGAACCTGTCTGCCAGAATGTTGGCGATATCGGTCAGTTCAGTGTATTTTGTGCCATTCTGCACTAACTCTGAGCAGATCTGAGCATTCCCACTTAGATTCTTGACATAGCTAAAGAATGCCTTGTGGTTATCTTTAGAGTCCTTGGCAATTTTTCTTTCAAAGCTCACCTTGGATGATTTTATGAGGGATCGTAGTTTCTTGCTGATACTGATCAGGGATGTCTTCCCTTCTTGGGATTTTACTCTTTTCTGTACTAGTTTCCTCCTTCTATTGTATAGCTTGTTTATGGCAGGAGTCCACCAGACTGATTTTCTTTTCTTGGAGGAGTGAGTCTTGGTTTTGCTTGGGATGGCACGATCTATGCATTCTTGTAGGTGCCTGTAGAATGCATTAGTAAAGGATATTGCAGCTTGGACAGCGTTATCCTTCAGCATGGGGGCTTTGAAACTTTCCAGCTCGGTCTTAAGTAACGTGAAGTTTGC